>NW_025745243.1:745715-810715 GCF_021184085.1 Oncorhynchus gorbuscha | reverse complement strand
TATGTAGTGCACTACTTTAGATCCCTATAGAACCATATTCCCTATATAGTGCACAACTTTAGACCAGAGTCCTATTCCCTATATAGTGCACTACTTTAGACCAGAGCCCTATTCCTTATATAGTGCACTACTTTAGACCAGAGCCCTATTCCCTATATATAGTGCACTACTGTAGACCAGGACCCTATTCCCTGCATAGTGCACTACTTTAGACCAGGACCTTATTTAACCCTATTCCCTATATAGTGCACTACTTTAGACCAGGGCACTATAGAACCATATTCCCTATATAGTGCACTACTTTAGATCAGAGCCCTATGGAACCCTATTCCCTATATAGTGCACCATCTAGTGGTTATCAATAGATATGTCACCCTGAACCTATCACATCACCCTGGACCAGTACTCCAACCCTATTGGTCACCTATACCATAACAGGCAGTGGCTCGGGTTGTTGTTGACCTTGATTATATTTTTGGTCTTCCTATGACATCGGGTGCTGTAGGTGTCCTGGAGGGCAGGCAGTTTGTCCCCCCGGTGATGCATTGTGCAGACCACACTACCCTCTGGAGAGCCCTGCGGTTGCGGAAGGTGCAGTTGCCGTACCAGGCGGTGATACAGCCCGACAGGATGCTCTCAATTGTGCATCTGTAAAGGTTTGTGAGGGTTTTAGGTGACAAGACAAATTTCTTCAGCCTCCTGAGGTTGAAGAGGCAATGTTGCGTCTTCTTCACCACGCTGTCTGTGGGTGAACAATTTCAGTTTTTGTCGGTGATGTGTACGCCGAGGAACTTGAAGCTTTCCACCTTGTCCACTGCTGACCCGTTGATGTGTTTAGGGACGTGCTCCCTCTGCTGTTTCCTGAAGTCATCCAATCAGCTCCTTTGTTTTGTTGACGTTGAGGGAGGGGTTATTATCCTGACACCACTCCCACCAGGGCCTTCAGCTCCTCCCTCTTTGGGAGACATTCTGTTTTGTATATTTGTTGTAGCCCCTGATTAAACTAGTTAGTCAACTAATCATTATGCCCTTAACTAATCAGTATGCCCTTAACTAATCAGTATTCCCTTAACTAATCATTATGCCCTTAACTAATCAGTATGACTTTAACTAATCATTATGCCCTTAACTAATCAGTATGCCCTTAACTAATCAGTATTCCCTTAACTAATCATTATGCCCTTAACTAATCAGTATGCCTTTAACTAATCATTATGCCCTTAACTAATCATTATGCCCTTAACTAATCAGTATGCCCTTAACTAATCAGTATGCCCTTAACTAATCAGTATTTCCTTAACTAATCAGTATTCCCTAATAACTAATCAGTATGCCCTTAACTAATCATGCCCTTAACCCTTAACTAATCAGTATTCCCTTAACTAATCAGTATGCCCTTAACTAATCAGTATGCCTTTAACTAATCATTATGCCCTTAACTAATCAGTATTCCCTTAACTAATCAGTATGCCCTTAACTAAACATTATTCTCTTAACTAATCAGTATGCCCTTAACTAAACATTATTCTCTTAACTAATCAGTATTCCCTTAACTAATCAGTATGCCCTTAACTAATCAGTATTCCCTTAACTAATAATTATGCCCTTAACTAATCAGTATTCCCTTGACCAATCAAATCTACTGAACAAGTTGGGCTACAACGTACAGGTGTAATGTCTGGTGGTCCCTGAGGAGAAGGATGGGAAACCCTGTACTAGACTGTAGAAACTATGAATAACCTGTCCTAGACTGTAGACACTATGGAGAAACTGTCCTAGACTGTAGACACTATGGATAACCTGTCCTAGACTGTAGACACTATGGAGAACCTGTCCTAGACTGTAGACACTATGGAGAACCTGTCCTAGACTGTAGACACTATAGAGAACCTGTCCTAGACTGTAGACACTATGGAGAACCTGTCATAGACTGTAGACACTATGGATAACCTGTCCTAGACTGTAGACACTATGGAGAACCTGTCCTAGACTGTAGATACTATGGAGAACCTGTCCTAGACTGTAGACACCATGGAGAACCTGTCCTAGACTGTAGAAACTATGAAGAACCTGTCCTAGACTGTAGATACTATGGAGAACCTGTCCTAGACTGTAGATACTATGGAGAAACTGTCCTAGACTGTAGATACTATACACTATGGAGAAACTGTCCTAGACTGTAGATACTATACACTATGGAGAACCTGTCCTAGACTGTAGATACTATGGATAACCTGTCCTAGACTGTAGATACTATGGAGAACCTGTCCTAGACTGTAGACACTATGGAGAATCTGTCCTAGACTGTTGACACTATGGAGAACCTGTCCTAGACTGTAGACACTATGGAGAACCTGTCCTAGACTGTAGACACTATGGAGAACCTGTCCTAGACTGTAGATACTATGGAGAAACTGTCCTAGACTGTAGACACTATAGAGAACCTGTCCTAGACTGTAGACACTATGGAGAACCTGTTCTAGACTGTAGACACTATGGAGAACCTGTCCTAGACTGTAGACACTATAGAGAAACTGTCCTAGACTGTAGACACTATACACTATGGAGAACCTGTCCTAGACTGTAGACACTATGGAGAACCTGTCCTAGACTGTAGACACTATAGAGAACCTGTCCTAGACTGTAGACACTATAGAGAAACTGTCCTAGATTGTAGATACTATGGGGAAACTGTCCTAGACTGTAGACACTATGGAGAACCTGTCCTAGACCATAGATACTATGGATAACCTGTCCTAGACTGTAGACACTATAGAGAACCTGTCCTAGACTGTAGACACTATGGAGAACCTGTCCTAGACTGTAGACACTATGGAGAATCTGTCCTAGACTGTTGACACTATGGAGAACCTGAACCTGTCCTAGACTGTAGACACTATGGAGAACCTGTCCTAGACTGTAGACACTATGGAGAACCTGTCCTAGACTGTAGATACTATGGAGAAACTGTCCTAGACTGTAGACACTATAGAGAACCTGTCCTAGACTGTAGACACTATGGAGAACCTGTTCTAGACTGTAGACACTATAGAGAAACTGTCCTAGACTGTAGACACTATACACTATGGAGAACCTGTCCTAGACTGTAGACACTATGGAGAACCTGTCCTAGACTGTAGACACTATAGAGAACCTGTCCTAGACTGTAGACACTATAGAGAAACTGTCCTAGATTGTAGATACTATGGAGAAACTGTCCTAGACTGTAGACACTATGGAGAACCTGTCCTAGACCATAGATACTATGGATAACCTGTCCTAGACTGTAGACACTATAGAGAACCTGTCCTAGACTGTAGACACTATAGAGAAACTGTCCTAGATTGTAGACACTATGGATAACCTGTCCTAGACTGTAGACACTATGGAGAACCTGTCCTAGACTGTAGACACCATGGAGAACCTGTCCTAGACTGTAGAAACTATGAAGAACCTGTCCTAGACTGTAGATACTATGGAGAACCTGTCCTAGACTGTAGATACTATGGAGAAACTGTCCTAGACTGTAGATACTATACACTATGGAGAAACTGTCCTAGACTGTAGATACTATACACTATGGAGAACCTGTCCTAGACTGTAGATACTATGGAGAACCTGTCCTAGACTGTAGATACTATGGAGAACCTGTCCTAGACTGTAGACACTATGGAGAACCTGTCCTAGACTGTAGATACTATGGAGAAACTGTCCTAGACTGTAGACACTATAGAGAACCTGTCCTAGACTGTAGACACTATGGAGAACCTGTTCTAGACTGTAGACACTATAGAGAAACTGTCCTAGACTGTAGACACTATACACTATGGAGAACCTGTCCTAGACTGTAGACACTATGGAGAACCTGTCCTAGACTGTAGACACTATAGAGAACCTGTCCTAGACTGTAGACACTATAGAGAAACTGTCCTAGATTGTAGATACTATGGAGAAACTGTCCTAGACTGTAGACACTATGGAGAACCTGTCCTAGACCATAGATACTATGGATAACCTGTCCTAGACTGTAGACACTATAGAGAACCTGTCCTAGACTGTAGACACTATAGAGAAACTGTCCTAGATTGTAGACACTATGGATAACCTGTCCTAGACTGTAGACACTATGGAGAACCTGTCCTAGACCATAGATACTATGGATAACCTGTCCTAGATTGTAGACACTATGGAGAACCTGTCCTAGATTGTAGACACTATAGAGAACCTGTCCTAGACTGTAGACACTATAGAGAAACTGTCCTAGATGGTAGACACTATAGAGAACCTGTCCTAGACTGTAGACACTATAGAGAAACTGTCCTAGACTGTAGACACTATACACTATGGAGAACCTGTCCTAGACTGTAGACACTATGGAGAACCTGTCCTAGACTGTAGACACTATAGAGAAACTGTCCTAGATTGTAGACACTATAGAGAACCTGTCCCAGACTGTAGACACTATAGAGAAACTGTCCTAGATTGTAGACACTATGGAGAACCTGTCCTAGACTGTAGACACTATAGAGAAACTGTCCTAGATTGTAGATACTATGGATAACCTGTCCTAGACTGTAGATACTATGGAGAAACTGTCCTAGACTGTAGACACTATAGAGAACCTGTCCTAGACTGTAGACACTATAGAGAAACTGTCCTAGATTGTAATAATAATAATAATAATAATATATGCCATTTAGCAGACGCTTTTATCCAAAGCGACTTACAGTCATGTGTGCATACATTCTACGTATGGGTGGTCCCGGGGATTGAACCCACTATAGAGAACCTGTCCTAGACTGTAGACACTATGGAGAAACTCTGTCTCTCTCTCCATCTTTCTCTCTCTCTTTCTACACAGCCCTGACCCTTTTCCACCAGGAAGTGAAGTTCTACCACTCTGTCCTCTGGTTGGCTGGGACAGACAGACTCTGCTGAGTGGAACGTTCTGATTGGTCGTCTGGCGCAGGGCTGCAGTGGTCTTTCACCAAGCACATAACTGCGCATCGCTACTTTGTATCTCAGACACACACACAAAGGCAGGACAGCATGTAATTCATATGGTCTCCTCTCTTCCTCCTCTCCTCCTCTCCTCTCCTCCTCTCCTCTCCTCTCCTCTCCTCTCCTCTCCTCTCCTCTCCTCTCCTCTCCCCACCTCTCCTCTCCTCTACTCTCCTCTACTCTCCTCTACTCTCCTCTCCCCTCCCCACCTCTCCTCTCCTCTCCTCCTCTTCTCTCCTCTCCTCTCCTCTCCTCCCCTCTCCTCTCATCTCCTCTCCTCTCCTCCTCTCCTCTCTATCTGTTCCTCCATAGAAATTAATTGAATTGAGAGAGAGAGACAGAGAGAGACAGAGAGAGAGACAGAGAAAGAGACAGAGACACACAGACACAGAGACACAGAGAGAGAGACAGAGACACACAGACACAGAGAGAGAGACACAGAGAGACAGAGAGAGAGATCGAGAGAGAGAGACAGAGAGAGAGACAGAGAGAGAGACAGAGACAGAGAGAGAGACACAGAGAGACAGAGAGAGACAGAGAGAGACAGAGAGAGAGACAGAGAGAGAGACAGAGAGAGAGACACAGAGAGACACAGAGAGAGACACAGAGAGACAGAGAGAGAGACAGAGACACAGAGACACAGAGACAGAGAGAGAGACACACAGAGACAGAGAGAGAAACAGAGACACAGAGACACAGAGACAGAGAGAGAGAGAGACAGAGAAGGGCAACCAGTGAAGAACAAACACCATTGTAAATACAACCCATATTTATGCTTATTTATTTTATCTTGTGTCCTTTAACCATTTGTACATTGTTAAAACACTGTATATATATAATATGACATTTGTAATGTTAATTTTTATTGTTTATTTGTTTATTATTGTTTATTGTTTATTTCACTTTAAATATTTACTTTATATATTATCAACCTCACTTGCTTTGGCAATGTTAACACATGTTTCCCATGCCAATAAAGCCCTTGAATTGAATTGAATTGAGAGAGACACAGAGAGACAGAGAGAGAGACAGACATACTTACAGACAGACAGACAGACAGACAGACAGACAGACAGACAGACAGACAGACAGACAGACAGACAGACAGACAGACAGACAGACAGACAGACAGACAGA
This sequence comes from Oncorhynchus gorbuscha, assembly GCF_021184085.1. NCBI lineage: Eukaryota > Metazoa > Chordata > Actinopteri > Salmoniformes > Salmonidae > Oncorhynchus > Oncorhynchus gorbuscha. Next base: position 804,577 of record NW_025745243.1, on the reverse strand, counting down.
CAGACAGACAGACAGACAGACAGACAGACAGACAGACAGACAGACAGACAGACAGACAGACAGACAGAATGTGTTTGTGCTATTTGTAACAGTGGTGTGTGTGTGTGTGTGTGTGTGTGTGTGTGTGTGTGTGTGTGTGTGTGTGTGTGTGTGTGTGTGTGTGTGTGTGTGTGTGTGTGTGTGTGTGTGTGTGTGTGTGTGTGTGTGTGTGTGTGTGTAGTGGATGTGTGGGTTGAGAGGAGCGTGTTCTGTTTGGACTCTTTGTTTGTGAAACTGGGCCTTCCTGCCCTCTGATGTGATATGGACATGAATAGAGCTCTGTGTCACACACACACACACACACACACACACACACACACACACACACACACACACACACACACACACACACACACACACACACACACACACACACACACACACACACACACACACACACACACACACACACACTGATTTGCATGGTGTTTATCTGATGATGGTGGTTGAGAGGAGAGCAGGGTGGATACAGAGATTGATTAGATACTGTAGAATAGATAGATGCTGTAGAATAGATAGATACTGTAGAATAGATAGATGCTGTAGAATAGATAGATACTGTAGAATAGATAGATGCTGTAGAATAGATAGATAGATACTGTAGAATATATAGATAGATAGATAGATAGATAGATAGATAGATAGATAGATAGATAGATAGATAGATAGATAGATAGATAGATAGATAGATAGATAGATAGATAGATAGATAGATAGATAGTTTCTGTATAGATAGATAGAATAGATAGATACTGTAGAATAGATAGATACTGTAGAATAGATAGATAGATAGATAGATAGATAGATAGAATAGATAGATAGATAGATAGATAGATAGATAGATAGATAGATAGATAGAATATATATGCCATTTAGCAGACGCTTTTATCCAAAGCGACTTACAGTCATGTGTGCATACATTCTACGTATGGGCGGTCCCGGGAATCGAACCCACTACCCTGGCGTTACAAGCGCCATGCTCTACCAACTGTAGAATAGATAGATTCTGTAGAATAGATACATACTGCAGAGAGGAGAGGAGAGGAGAGGAGAGGAGAGGAGAGGAGAGGAGAGGAGAGGAGAGGAGAGGAGAGGAGAGGAGAGGAGAGGAGAGGAGAGGAGAGGAGAGGAGAGGAGAGGAGAGAGAAAAGGCCACTAGCCAAATACTGTTGAGATGCATCCCGAGTTCTATCCAGATGGGGGAGTGACCTGAGGTCCGTCGTCACCAATCACTATAAATACTGCAGCTGGGGCGCGGAGCGCATGCTGTGGCCGAGCACAGAGAAACTGCGCGCTCTCATACCGACACACCGTATTCTCCCTTTTTCCCTCCTCCTCTCAGACACTTCCCAAACAAAGAGAAAGAAACACGCGAGGCGGAGGAACAGAGTGCATCCGTCGGGAACCACCGAATCCTCGTTGATCAGAAAAACACACACCGATACACTCTGACCCGAACCGGTTGGAACCGAGAGGAGATTGATTGATCATGTGTAGTAACGGAGCAAGTAACGGGACCAGCGATATGCTTCAGATCCAGTTTGGTTTGATCAACTGTGGGAATAAATACCTAACCGCAGAAACGTTCGGTTTTAAAATCAACGCGTCGGCCACGAGCTTGAAGAAGAAGCAGATTTGGACTCTGGAGCAGAGCGGGGAAGAGGCTACCGGTAACGTGTTCTGTCTCAAGTCGCATCTGGGTCGGTACATAGCGGTGGATAAAGATGGGAACGTTACCGGGGATAGTGAGAGTTCTGGACCCGAGACCCGGTTCATCATCACGGCTCACGACGATGGGAGATGGTCTCTGCAGGTAGGATGAGGGAGGATGTTTGGGTGTGAATGAAAAGCACGAGAGAGTGACTTGCCTTTGTATTGTCACCCCACGATAGTATCTTCTCACTGGTGGTGTTTAAGAGCCCGGACGCTTTCTCTAAACGTTTAAAAAAAATGTAACCTCTTATTTAAGTTGGTAAGTCGGTTAAAAACAAATTCTTATTTACATTGATGGCTTTCAACGGTTACAAACCCGAACGACCGCTGGGACAATTGTGCGCCGCCCTATGGGACTCTCAATCACCGCCGTTTTTTATGTGATACAGCCGAAGAATCGAACCAGGATGTTTGTAGTGACGCCTCAAGCCCTGAAGATGCCTTAGACCGCTGCGCCACTCGGGAGCCCGTTACTTTACATGAACACGGATCGGTTGCGGTATTGTTTGAGAAACACAAGGAATGTATCTTTCATATCAGCAAGAAATATTGATGCATTAATAAACGGTAGCCTGCATTTCTAGACGCCTTTTTTAAAATGGATTTAGGACATTTATTTTTCATTTAACCTTTTATTTAACTAGGCAAGTCAGTTAAGAACAAATTCCTATTTACAATGACGGCCTCACGGGGAACAGTGGGTTAACTGCCTTGTTCAGGGGCAGAACGACAGATTTTTACCTTGTCAGCTCAGAGATTCAATCTTTCAACCTTTTGGTTACTAGTCCAACACTCTAACCACTAGTCTACCTGCTGGTTACTAGTCCAACGCTCTAACCACTAGACTACCTGCTGGTTACTAGTCCAACACTCTAACCACTAGACTACCTGCTGGTTACTAGTCCAACGCTCTAACCACTAGACTACCTGCTGGTTACTAGTCCAACGCTCTAACCACTAGGCTACCTGCTGGTTACTAGTCCAACGCTCTAACCACTAGGCTACCTGCTGGTTACTAGTCCAACGCTCTAACCACTAGGCTACCTGCTGGTTACTAGTCCAACGCTCTAACCACTAGACTACCTGCTGGTTACTAGTCCAACTCTCTAACCACTAGGCTACCTGCTGGTTACTAGTCCAACGCTCTAACCACTAGACTACCTGCTGGTTACTAGTCCAACGCTCTAACCACTTGGCTACCTGCTGGTTACTAGTCCAACGCTCTAACCACTAGACTACCTGCTGGTTACTAGTCCAACGCTCTAACCACTTGGCTACCTGCTGGTTACTAGTCCAACGCTCTAACCACTAGGCTACCTGCTGGTTACTAGTCCAACGCTCTAACCACTAGACTACCTGCTGGTTACTAGTCCAACGCTCTACCCACTAGGCTACCTGCTGGTTACTAGTCCAACACTCTAACCACTAGGCTACCTGCTGGTTACTATTGTGTGGTAGGTTGGTATTGTGTGTGTGTGTGTGTGTGTGTGTGTGTGTGTGTGTGTGTGTGTGTGTGTGTGTTTGTCAGGTGTGTGTGTGTGTGTGTGTGTGTGTGTGTGTGTGTGTGTGTGTGTGTGTGTGTGTGTGTGTGTGTGTGTGTGTGTGTGTGTGTGTGTGTGTGTGTGTGTGTGTGTGTGTGTGTGTGTGTGTGTGTGTGTGTGTGTGTGTGTGTGTGTGTGTGTGGAATTGTTTGTCAGGAGGGTTGTAGGCTAAGGTGGTGTGTGTGGTGGGGTATTGTTTGTCAGGAGGGTTGTAGGCTAAGGTGTGTGTGTGTGGGGTATTGTTTGTCAGGAGGGTTGGAGGCTAAGGTGTGTGTGTGGAGGGTATTGTTTGTCAGGAGGGTTGGAGGCTAAGGTGTGTGTGTGGAGGGTATTGTTTGTCAGGAGGGTTGGAGGCTAAGGTGTGTGTGTGGAGGGTATTGTTTGTCAGGAGGGTTGGAGGCTAAGGTGTGTGTGTGTGGAGGGTATTGTTTGTCAGGAGGGTTGGAGGCTAAGGTGTGTGTGTGTGGAGGGTATTGTCTGTCAGGAGGGTTGGAGGCTAAGGTGTGTGTGTGTGGAGGGTATTGTCTGTCAGGAGGGTTGGAGGCTAAGGTGTGTGTGTGGAGGGTATTGTCTGTCAGGAGGGTTGTAGGCTAAGGTGTGTGTGTGGAGGGTATTGTTTGTCAGGAGGGTTGTAGGCTAAGGTGTGTGTGTGGAGGGTATTGTTTGTCAGGAGGGTTGGAGGCTAAGGTGTGTGTGTGTGTGTGTGTGTGTGTGTGTGTGTGTGAAGGGTATTGTTTGTCAGGAGGGTTGGAGGCTAAGGTGTGTGTGTGTGGAGGGTATTGTCTGTCAGGAGGGTTGGAGGCTAAGGTGTGTGTGTGGAGGGTATTGTTTGTCAGGAGGGTTGTAGGCTAAGGTGTGTGTGTGGAGGGTATTGTTTGTCAGGAGGGTTGTAGGCTAAGGTGTGTGTGTGGAGGGTATTGTTTGTCAGGAGGGTTGGAGGCTAAGGTGTGTGTGTGTGTGTGTGTGTGTGTGTGTGTGAAGGGTATTGTTTGTCAGGAGGGTTGTAGGCTTGTGTGTGTGGGGGGTATTGTTTGTCAGGAGGGTTGGAGGCTAAGGTGTGTGTGTGGAGGGTATTGTTTGTCAGGAGGGTTGGAGGCTAAGGTGTGTGTGTGTGGAGGGTATTGTTTGTCAGGAGGGTTGTAGGCTTGTGTGTGTGTGTGTGTGTGTGTGGAGGGTATTGTTTGTCAGGAGGGTTGTAGGCTTGTGTGTGTGTGTGTGTGTGTGGAGGGTATTGTTTGTCAGGAGGGTTGGAGGCTAAGGTGTGTGTGAGTGTGTGTGTGTGTGGAGGGTATTGTTTGTCAGGAGGGTTGTGGGCGTGTGTGTGTGGGCGTGTGTGTGTGGGCGTGTGTGTGTGGGCGTGTGTGTGTGGGCGTGTGTGTGTGGGCGTGTGTGTGTGGGCGTGTGTGTGTGGGCGTGTGTGTGTGGGCGTGTGTGTGTGGGCGTGTGTGTGTGGGCGTGTGGGCGTGTGTGGGCGTGTGTGGGCGTGTGTGGGCGTGTGTGGGCGTGTGTGGGCGTGTGTGGGCGTGTGTGTGTAGGGTATTGTTTGTCAGGAGGGTTGTAGGCTTGTGTGTGTGTAGGGTATTGTTTGTCAGGAGGGTTGTAGGCTTGTGTGTGTGTGTGTGTGTGTGTGTGGAGGGTATTGTTTGTCAGGAGGGTTGGAGGCTAAGGTGTGTGTGTGTGTGTGTGTGTGTGGAGGGTATTGTTTGTCAGGAGGGTTGGAGGCTAAGGTGTGTGTGAGTGTGTGTGTGTGTGGAGGGTATTGTTTGTCAGGAGGGTTGTGTGTGTGTGTGTGTGTGTGTGTGTGGTATTGTTGTCAGGAGGGTTGTAGGCTAAGGTGTGAGTGTGTGGAGGGTATTGTTTGTCAGGAGGGCTGGATGCTAAGGTGTGTGTGTGGAGGGTATTGTTTGTCAGGAGGGTTGTAGGCTAAGGTGTGTGTGTGTGGAGGGTATTGTTTGTCAGGAGGGTTGTAGGCTAAGGTCTGTGTGTGTGGAGGTTATTGTTTGTCAGGAGGGTTGTAGGCTAAGGTGTGTGTGTGTGTGTGTGTGTGTGGAGGGTATTGTTTGTCAGGAGGGTTGTAGGCTAAGGTGTGTGTGATGTATATTCTACTGTGTTTCTCTGCAGTCAGAGGTCCATGGCAGATACCTGGGAGGCACAGAGGACAGGATCAGCTGCTTTGCCCAGGTAGGTGCGTTTTAAACTCCATGATGAGCTGATGAATATTCATCAACTGTCTTTCTCTAGATGTTAAATAACATTCGTTTATAATAATGTTTGGTTTCTCTCCCAGACTGCATCAGTGGCTGAAAAATGGAGTGTTCACATTGCCATGCATCCTCAGGTAACACACCTACACCCCCTATAACACCTGACCTCTAACCTCTCCTCTAAATGGAGTGTTCACATTGCCATGCATCCTCAGGTAAAACACCTACACCCCCCCTCCCCAGGTAACACACCTACACCCCCCCCCTATAACACCTGACCTCTAACCTCTCCTCTAAATGGACCATTCACATTGCCATGCATCCTCAGGTAACACACCTACACCCCCCCTAACACCTGACCTCTCCCCTCCAGGTGAACATCTTCAGTGTGACCAGGAAGCGTTACGCCCACCTGTCCTCCAAGGTGGATGAGGTCTCTATCGACCGCGACGTCCCGTGGGGGGTGGACTCCCTGATCACCCTGGTGTTCAGAGACCAACGCTACCACCTGCAGACGTCTGATAACCGCTTCCTGAAGAACGACGGCAGCCTGGAGGCCGCGCCGGACAAGACCACCGGATACACGTTGGAGTTCCGCTCCGGCAAGGTGGCGTTCAGAGATTGTTCCGGGCGCTACCTGGCGCCGTCGGGGCCGAGTGGGACCATGAAGAGCGGGAAGAACAGCCGCGTGGGGAAGGACGAGATGTTCTCTCTGGAGCAGAGTCATCCTCAGGTGGTTCTCACCGCCGGCAACGAGAGGAACGTCTCCACCAGGCAAGGTAGGACCAACACAACCTTCTAGAACAGGACTAGAACCTAACCAGGCAAGATAGGACCAACACAACCTTCTAGAACAGGACTAGAACCTAACCAGGCAAGGTAGGACCAACACAACCTTCTAGAACAGGACTAGAACCTAACCAGGCAAGGTAGGACCAACACAACCTTCTAGAACAGGACTAGAACCTAACCAGGCAAGGTAGGACCAACACAACCTTCTAGAACAGGACTAGAACCTAACCAGGCAAGGTAGGACCAACACAACCTTCTATAACAGTACTAGAACCTAACCAGGCAAGGTAGGACCAACACAACCTTCTAGAACAGGACTAGAACCTAACCAGGCAAGGTAGGACCAACACAACCTTCTAGAACAGGACTAGAACCTAACCAGGCAAGGTAGGACCAACACAACCTTCTAGAACAGGACTAGAACCTAACCAGGCAAGGTAGGTCACTCTGGATAAGAGCGTCTGCTAAATGACTTAAATGTAATGTAAATGTAGGACCAACACAACCTTCTAGAACCTAACCAGGCAATGTAGGACCAACACAACCTTCTAGATCCTAACCAGGCAAGGTAGGACCAACACAACCTTCTAGAACAGGACTAGAACCTAACCAGGCAAGGTAGGACCAACACAACCTTCTAGAACAGGACTAGAACCTAACCAGGCAAGGTAGGACCAACACAACCTTCTAGAACCTAACCAGGCAAGGTAGGACCAACACAACCTTCTAGAACCTAACCAGGCAAGGTAGGACCAACACAACCTTCTAGAACCTAACCAGGCAAGGTAGGACCAACACAACCTTCTAGAACCTAACCAGGCAAGGTAGGACCAACACAACCTTCTAGAACAGGACTAGAACCTAACCAGGCAAGGTAGGACCAACACAACCTTCTAGAACCTAACCAGGCAAGGTAGGACCAACACAACCTTCTAGAACAGGACTAGAACCTAACCAGGCAAGGTAGGACCAACACAACCTTCTAGAACAGGACTAGAACCTAACCAGGCAAGGTAGGACCAACACAACCTTCTAGAACAGGACTAGAACCTAACCAGGCAAGGTAGGAACAGCACAACCTTCTAGAACCTAAATAGGCAATGTAGGACTAACACAACCTTCTAGAACAGGACTAGAACCTAACCAGGCAAGGTAGGACCAACACAACCTTCTAGAACAGGACTAGAACCTAACCAGGCAAGGTATGACCAACACAACCTTCTATAACAGGACTAAATGGAGGGAGAGATGGGGAGGAGGGAGAGCCTGAGAGAGGAGGAGAGGCTCCATTTTGTGTCTGGCTGAGAAACCGCTCTGACACCCTGCCTGTCTGTTGTGTGTTATTCAGTAGCTATTCTGCCCCAGTGATCCTTGCAGTAGTTTGCTGATGATGCCTCCCACACACTCACTCTCAACACACACACTGTCTTTGGGCCGGGCTGGGGGGAGGGGCCGGGCTAGAGGTGGGGGGGGGGGCTGCTGCAGATTCCTCTCGTGTGTAGCAGCTGCAGTGCTGGTGTTTGTCTGGATTCATGCCGAGGGAGGGACTGCAACACACTGGACGCTGTCTGGTCGTGACTACATCTCTGTGTGTGTGTGTGTGTGTGTGTGTGTGATCCAGAGAGGGAACCTGGACGCTGTCTGGTCGTGACTACATCTCTTGTGTGTGTGTGTGTGTGTGTGTGTGTGTGTGTGTGTGTGTGATCCAGAGAGGGAACCAGGACACTGTCTGGTCGTGACTACGTGTGTGTGTGTGTGTGTGTGTGTGTGTGTGTGTGTGTGTGTGTGAGAGATATCCAGAGAGGGAACCAGGACGCTGTCTGGTCGTGACACAACACATGTCTTGCTTGTCTTCATGGATCACAGTCAGGAAGTTGTTTTAGGAGCCCATGTTGTCTACCTCAGTCAGGAAGTTGTTTTAGGAGCCCATGTTGTCTACCTCACAGTCAGGAAGTTGTTTTAGGAGCCCATGTTGTCTACCTCACAGTCAGGAAGTTGTTTTAGGAGCCCATGTTGTCTACCTCACAGTCAGGAAGTTGTTTTAGGAGCCCATGTTGTCTACCTCACAGTCAGGAAGTTGTTTTAGGAGCCCATGTTGTCTACCTCAGTCAGGAAGTTGTTTTAGGAGCCCATGTTGTCTACCTCAGTCAGGAAGTTGTTTTAGGAGCCCATGTTGTCTACCTCACAGTCAGGAAGTTGTTTTAGGAGCCCATGTTGTCTACCTCACAGTCAGGAAGTTGTTTTAGGAGCCCATGTTGTCTACCTCAGTCAGGAAGTTGTTTTAGGAGCCCATGTTGTCTACCTCACAGTCAGGAAGTTGTTTTAGGAGCCCATGTTGTCTACCTCACAGTCAGGAAGTTGGTTTAGGAGCCCATGTTGTCTACCTCACAGTCAGGAAGTTGTTTTAGGAGCCCATGTTGTCTACCTCAGTCAGGAAGTTGTTTTAGGAGCCCATGTTGTCTACCTCACAGTCAGGAAGTTGTTTTAGGAGCCCATGTTGTCTACCTCACAGTCAGGAAGTTGTTTTAGGAGCCCATGTTGTCTACCTCACAGTCAGGAAGTTGTTTTAGGAGCCCATGTTGTCTACCTCACAGTCAGGAAGTTGTTTTAGGAGCCCATGTTGTCTACCTCAGTCAGGAAGTTGTTTTAGGAGCCCATGTTGTCTACCTCAGTCAGGAAGTTGTTTTAGGAGCCCATGTTGTCTACCTCAGTCAGGAAGTTGTTTTAGGAGCCCATGTTGTCTACCTCAGTCAGGAAGTTGTTTTAGGAGCCCATGTTGTCTACCTCAGTCAGGAAGTTGTTTTAGGAGCCCATGTTGTCTACCTCACAGTCAGGAAGTTGGTTTAGGAGCCCATGTTGTCTACCTCAGTCAGGAAGTTGTTTAGGAGCCCATGTTGTCTACCTCACAGTCAGGAAGTTGTTTTAGGAGCCCATGTTGTCTACCTCACAGTCAGGAAGTTGTTTTAGGAGCCCATGTTGTCTACCTCACAGTCAGGAAGTTGTTTTAGGAGCCCATGTTGTCTACCTCACAGTCAGGAAGTTGGTTTAGGAGCCCATGTTGTCTACCTCACAGTCAGGAAGTTGTTTTAGGAGCCCATGTTGTCTACCTCAGTCAGGAAGTTGTTTTAGGAGCCCATGTTGTCTACCTCACAGTCAGGAAGTTGTTTTAGGAGCCCATGTTGTCTACCTCACAGTCAGGAAGTTGTTTTAGGAGCCCATGTTGTCTACCTCACAGTCAGGAAGTTGTTTTAGGAGCCCATGTTGTCTACCTCACAGTCAGGAAGTTGTTTTAGGAGCCCATGTTGTCTACCTCACAGTCAGGAAGTTGTTTTAGGAGCCCATGTTGTCTACCTCAGTCAGGAAGTTGTTTTAGGAGCCCATGTGTTGTCTACCTCAGTCAGGAAGTTGTTTTAGGAGCCCATGTTGTCTACCTCACAGTCAGGAAGTTGTTTTAGGAGCCCATGTTGTCTACCTCAGTCAGGAAGTTGTTTTAGGAGCCCATGTTGTCTACCTCAGTCAGGAAGTTGTTTTAGGAGCCCATGTTGTCTACCTCAGTCAGGAAGTTGTTTTAGGAGCCCATGTTGTCTACCTCACAGTCAGGAAGTTGTTTTAGGAGCCCATGTTGTCTACCTCACAGTCAGGAAGTTGTTTTAGGAGCCCATGTTGTCTCCCTCACAGTCAGGAAGTTGTTTTAGGAGCCCATGTTGTCTACCACAGTCAGGAAGTTGTTTTAGGAGCCCATGTTGTCTACCTCAGTCAGGAAGTTGTTTTAGGAGCCCATGTTGTCTACCTCAGTCAGGAAGTTGTTTTAGGAGCCCATGTTGTTTACCTCACAGTCAGGAAGTTGTTTTAGGAGCCCATGTTGTCTACCTCAGTCAGGAAGTTGTTTTAGGAGCCCATGTTGTCTACCTCACAGTCAGGAAGTTGTTTTAGGAGCCCATGTTGTCTACCTCAGTCAGGAAGTTGTTTTAGGAGCCCATGTTGTCTACCTCAGTCAGGAAGTTGTTTTAGGAGCCCATGTTGTCTACCTCAGTCAGGAAGTTGTTTTAGGAGCCCATGTTGTCTACCTCATAGTCAGGAAGTTGTTTTAGGAGCCCATGTTGTCTCCCTCACAGTCAGGAAGTTGTTTTAGGAGCCCATGTTGTCTACCACAGTCAGGAAGTTGTTTTAGGAGCCCATGTTGTCTACCTCACAGTCAGGAAGTTGTTTTAGGAGCCCATGTTGTCTACCTCAGTCAGGAAGTTGTTTTAGGAGCCCATGTTGTCTACCTCAGTCAGGAAGTTGTTTTAGGAGCCCATGTTGTCTACCTCAGTCAGGAAGTTGTTTTAGGAGCCCATGTTGTCTACCACAGTCAGGAAGTTGTTTTAGGAGCCCATATTGTCTACCTCACAGTCAGGAAGTTGTTTTAGGAGCCCATGTTGTCTACCTCACAGTCAGGAAGTTGTATTTTTTGTGTTTTAATCACATCCACTATATATACAGAGCATGTCTGATGCTTTAAGGACACGGTTTGATTTAAATAATTAAAACAAACACATGACTAGAGAGTCTAACTACAGTTCATGTTGGGTCAGTGCTGTGCTAAAAATACAAGACAAACACATGACTGTTTGACTAGCGCACCGTCTCGCTCCGTCATCAGGGCAGGGTACTGGGTGATAGCTGGTTAGTGACAGTGACTAAGTTCAGAGCAGGGTACTGGGTGATAGCTGGTTAGTGACAGTGACTAAGTTCAGAGCAGGGTACTGGGTGATAGCTGGTTAGTGACAGTGACTAAGTTCAGAGCAGGGTACTGGGTGATAGCTGGTTAGTGACGGTGACTAAGTTCAGAGCAGGGTACTGGGTGATAGCTGGTTAGTGACAGTGACTAAGTTCAGAGCAGGGTACTGGGTGGAGGTCGGCTATTTAACAGTCTGATGGCCTTGAGATGGAAGCTGTTTTTCAGTCTCTCGGTCCCAGCTTTGATGCACCTGTACTGACCTCGCCTTCTGGATGATAGCGGGGTGAACAGGCAGTGGCTCGGGTGGTTGTTGTCCTTGATGATCTTTATGGCCTTCCTGTGACATCGGGTGGTGTTGGTGTCCTGGAGGGCAGGTAGTGTTGCCCTCGGTGACGCGTTAGGCAGACCGCACCACCCTCTGGAGAGCCCTGCGGTTGCGGGAGGGGCAGTTGCCGGTACCAGGCGGTGATACAGCTTGACAGGATGCTCTCAATGGTGCATCTGGTAAAGTTTATGGTCTTTGGTGCCAAGCCGAATTTCTTCAGCCTCCACCTTCTTCACTACACTGTCTGTGTGGGTGGACCATTTCAGTTTGTCTGTGATGTGTACGCCGAGGAACTTCAAGCTTTCCACCTTCTCCACTGCTGTCCCTTCGATGTGGACAGGGGCGTGCTCCTTCTGCTGTTTCCTGAAGTCCACAATCATCTCCTTTTTTGTTTTTGTTGAGTGCGAGGTTATTTTCCTGATGCCCCTCCGCCAGAGCCCTCACCTCCTCCCTGTTGGCCGTCTCGCCGTTGTTGGTGATCAAGCCTTCCACTGTAGTGTCGTCCGCAAACTTGATGATTGAGTTGGAGGCGTGCGTGGCCATGCAGTCGTGGGTCAACAAGGGAGTACAGGAGAGGGCTCAGAACGCATCCTTGTGGGGCCCCAGTATTGAGGATCAGTGAAGTGGAGATGTTGTTTCCTACCTTCACCACCGGGGGGGAAGTCAGGAAGTCCAGTACCCAGTTGCACAGGGATGGGTTGAGACCCAGGGCCCCCAGCTTGATGACGAGTTTGGAGGGTACTATGGTGTTGAATGCTGAACTGTAGTCGATGAACATCATTCTGACATGGGTATTCCTCCTGTCCAGATGGGGAATAGGGCAGGGTGATGACGATTGCATCAGCTCTCTCGTCTGGTCTCTCTCTCCTGTGTGAGTCTCCTGATTTACAACGGGGCGGAGTTCTGGCTAGGCAGTGGGCTGGTGCTGCCTGTCTGTCTCGGTCTGTCTGTGGTCTGGCGCTGCCTGTCTGTCTCGGTCTGTCTGTGGTCTGGCGCTGCCTGTCTGTCTCGGTCTGTCTGTGGTCTGGCGCTGCCTGTCTGTCTCGGTCTGTCTGTGGTCTGGCGCTGCCTGTCTGTCTCGGTCTGTCTGTGGTCTGGCGCTGCCTGTCTGTCTCGGTCTGTCTGTGGTCTGGCGCTGCCTCTGTCTCGGTCTGTCTGTGGTCTGGCGCTGCCTGTCTGTCTCGGTCTGTCTGTGGCTGGCGCTGCCTCTGTCTCGGTCTGTCTGTGGCTGGTGCTGCCTGTCTGTCTCGGTCTGTCTGTGGCTGGCGCTGCCTGTCTGTCTCGGTCTGTCTGTGGCTGGCGCTGCCTCTGTCTCGGTCTGTCTGTGGCTGGCGCTGCCTCTGTCTCGGTCTGTCTGTGGCTGGCGCTGCCCGTCTGTCTCGGTCTGTCTGTGGCTGGCGCTGCCTGTCTGTCTCGGTCTGTCTGTGGTCTGGCGCTGCCTGTCTGTCTCGGTCTGTCTGTGGTCTGGCGCTGCCTGTCTGTCTCGGTCTGTCTGTGGTCTGGCGCTGCCTGTCTGTCTCGGTCTGTCTGTGGTCTGGCGCTGCCTCTGTCTCGGTCTGTCTGTGGTCTGGCGCTGCCTGTCTGTCTCGGTCTGTCTGTGGCTGGTGCTGCCTGTCTGTCTCGGTCTGTCTGTGGCTGGCGCTGCCTGTCTGTCTCGGTCTGTCTGTGGCTGGCGCTGCCTCTGTCTCGGTCTGTCTGTGGCTGGCGCTGCCTCTGTCTCGGTCTGTCTGTGGCTGGCGCTGCCCGTCTGTCTCGGTCTGTCTGTGGCTGGCGCTGCCTGTCTGTCTCGGTCTGTCTGTGGCTGGCGCTGCCTGTCTGTGGCTGGCGCTGCCTGTCTGTGGCTGGCGCTGCCTGTCTGTGGCTGGCGCTGCCTGTCTGTGGCTGGCGCTGCCTGTCTGTGGCTGGCGCTGCCTGTCTGTCTCGGTCTGTCTGTGGCTGGCGCTGCCTGTCTGTGGCTGGCGCTGCCTGTCTGTCTCGGTCTGTCTGTGGCTGTCTCGGTCTGTCTGTGGCTGGCGCTGCCTGTCTGTGGCTGGCGCTGCCTGTCTGTGGCTGGCGCTGCCTGTCTGTGGCTGGCGCTGCCTGTCTGTGGCTGGCGCTGCCTGTCTGTGGCTGGCGCTGCCTGTCTGTGGCTGGCGCTGCCTGTCTGTGGCTGGCGCTGCCTGTCTGTGGCTGGCGCTGCCTGTCTGTGGCTGGCGCGGCCTGTCTGGCGCGGTCTGTCTGTGGCTGGCGCTGCCTGTCTGGCGCGGTCTGTCTGTGGCTGGCGCTGCCTGTCTGGCGCGGTCTGTCTGTGGCTGGCGCTGCCTGTCTGTCTCGGTCTGTCTGTGGCTGGCGCTGCCTGTCTGTCTCGGTCTGTCTGTGGCTGGCGCTGCCTGTCTGTCTCGGTCTGTCTGTGGCTGGCGCTGCCTGTCTGTCTCGGTCTGTCTGTGGCTGGCGCTGCCTCTGTCTCGGTCTGTCTGTGGCTGGCGCTGCCTGTCTGTCTCGGTCTGTCTGTGGCTGGCGCTGCCTGTCTGTCTCGGTCTGTCTGTGGCTGGCGCTGCCTGTCTGTCTCGGTCTGTCTGTGGCTGGCGCTGCCTGTCTGTCTCGGTCTGTCTGTGGCTGGCGCTGCCTGTCTGTGGCTGGCGCTGCCTGTCTGTGGCTGGCGCTGCCTGTCTGTGGCTGGCGCTGCCTGTCTGTGGCTGGCGCTGCCTGTCTGTGGCTGGCGCTGCCTGTCTGTGGCTGGCGCTGCCTGTCTGTCTCGGTCTGTCTGTGGCTGGCGCTGCCTGTCTGTCTCGGTCTGTCTGTGGCTGGCGCTGCCTGTCTGTCTCGGTCTGTCTGTGTCTGGCGCGGCCTGTCTGTCTCGGTCTGTCTGTGGCTGGCGCGGCCTGTCTGTGGCTGGCGCGGCCTGTCTGTGGCTGGCGCGGCCTGTCTGTGGCTGGCGCGGCCTGTCTGTGGCTGGCGCGGCCTGTCTGTGGCTGGCGCGGCCTGTCTGTGGCTGGCGCGGCCTGTCTGTGGCTGGCGCGGCCTGTCTGTGGCTGGCGCTGCCTGTCTGTGGCTGGCGCTGCCTGTCTGTCTCGGTCTGTCTGTCTGTGGCTGGCGCTGCCTGTCTGTCTCGGTCTGGCTGTCTGTGGCTGGCGCTGCCTGTCTGTCTCGGTCTGGCTGTCTGTGGCTGGCGCTGCCTGTCTGTCTCGGTCTGTCTGTGGTCTGGCGCTGCCTGTCTGTCTCGGTCTGTCTGTGGCTGGCGCTGCCTGTCTGTGGCTGGCGCTGCCTGTCTGTGGCTGGCGCTGCCTGTCTGTGGCTGGCGCTGCCTGTCTGTGGCTGGCGCTGCCTGTCTGTGGCTGGCGCTGCCTGTCTGTCTCGGTCTGTCTGTGGCTGGCGCTGTCTGTCTGTGGCTGGCGCTGTCTGTCTGTGGCTGGCGCTGCCTGTCTGTGGCTGGCGCTGCCTGTCTGTGGCTGGCGCTGCCTGTCTGTCTCGGTCTGTCTGTGGCTGGCGCTGTCTGTCTGTGGCTGGCGCTGCCTGTCTGTGGCTGGCGCTGCCTGTCTGTGGCTGGCGCTGCCTGTCTGTGGCTGGCGCTGCCTGTCTGTGGCTGGCGCTGCCTGTCTGTGGCTGGCGCTGCCTGTCTGTGGCTGGCGCTGCCTGTCTGTGGCTGGCGCTGCCTGTCTGTGGCTGGCGCTGCCTGTCTGTGGCTGGCGCTGCCTGTCTGTGGCTGGCGCTGCCTGTCTGTGGCTGGCGCTGCCTGTCTGTGGCTGGCGCTGCCTGTCTGTGGCTGGCGCTGCCTGTCTGTGGCTGGCGCTGCCTGTCTGTGGCTGGCGCTGCCTGTCTGTGGCTGGCGCTGCCTGTCTGTGGCTGGCGCTGCCTGTGGCTGGCGCTGTCTCGGTCTGTCTGTGGCTGGCGCTGTCTCGGTCTGTCTGTGGCTGGCGCTGTCTCGGTCTGTCTGTGGCTGGCGCTGTCTCGGTCTGTCTGTGGCTGGCGCTGTCTCGGTCTGTCTGTGGCTGGCGCTGTCTCGGTCTGTCTGTGGCTGGCGCTGTCTCGGTCTGTCTGTGGCTGGCGCTGTCTCGGTCTGTCTGTGGCTGGCGCTGCCTGTCTGTCTCGGTCTGTCTGTGGCTGGCGCTGCCTCTGTCTCGGTCTGTCTGTGTCTGGCGCTGTCTCGGTCTGTCTGTGGCTGGCGCTGCCTGTCTGTCTCGGTCTGTCTGTGGCTGGCGCTGCCTCTGTCTCGGTCTGTCTGTGGCTGGCGCTGCCTCTGTCTCGGTCTGTCTGTGGCTGGCGCTGCCTCTGTCTCGGTCTGTCTGTGGCTGGCGCTGCCTCTGTCTCGGTCTGTCTGTGGCTGGCGCTGCCTCTGTCTCGGTCTGTCTGTGGCTGGCGCTGTCTCGGTCTGTCTGTGGCTGGCGCTGTCTCGGTCTGTCTGTGGCTGGCGCTGCCTGTCTGTCTCGGTCTGTCTGTGGCTGGCGCTGCCTGTCTGTCTCGGTCTGTCTGTGGCTGGCGCTGCCTGTCTGTCTCGGTCTGTCTGTGGCTGGCGCTGCCTCTGTCTCGGTCTGTCTGTGGCTGGCGCTGCCTCTGTCTCGGTCTGTCTGTGGCTGGCGCTGCCTGTCTGTCTCGGCCTGTCTGTGGCTGGCGCTGCCTGTCTGTCTCGGCCTGTCTGTGGCTGGCGCTGCCTGTCTGTGGCTGGCGCTGCCTGTCTGTGGCTGGCGCTGCCTGTCTGTGGCTGGCGCTGCCTGTCTGTGGCTGGCGCTGCCTGTCTGTGGCTGGCGCTGCCTGTCTGTGGCTGGCGCTGCCTGTCTGTGGCTGGCGCTGCCTGTCTGTGGCTGGCGCTGCCTGTCTGTGGCTGGCGCTGCCTGTCTGTGGCTGGCGCTGCCTGTCTGTGGCTGGCGCTGCCTGTCTGTGGCTGGCGCTGCCTGTCTGTCTCGGTCTGTCTGTGGCTGGCGCTGCCTGTCTGTCTCGGTCTGTCTGTGGCTGGCGCTGCCTCTGTCTGTCTGTGGCTGGCGCTGCCTCTGTCTGTCTGTGGCTGGCGCTGCCTCTGTCTGTCTGTGGCTGGCGCTGTCTCTGTCTGTCTGTGGCTGGCGCTGTCTCGGTCTGTCTGTGGCTGGCGCTGTCTCGGTCTGTCTGTGGCTGGCGCTGTCTCGGTCTGTCTGTGGCTGGCGCTGCCCGTCTGTCTCGGTCTGTCTGTGGCTGGCGCTGCCCGTCTGTCTCGGTCTGTCTGTGGCTGGCGCTGCCCGTCTGTCTCGGTCTGTCTGTGGCTGGCGCTGCCTCTGTCTCGGTCTGTCTGTGGCTGGCGCTGTCTCGGTCTGTCTGTGTCTGGCGCTGCCTGTCTGTCTCGGCCTGTCTGTGGCTGGCGCTGCCTGTCTGTGGCTGGCGCTGCCTGTCTGTGGCTGGCGCTGCCTGTCTGTGGCTGGCGCTGCCTGTCTGTGGCTGGCGCTGCCTGTCTGTGGCTGGCGCTGCCTGTCTGTGGCTGGCGCTGCCTGTCTGTGGCTGGCGCTGCCTGTCTGTGGCTGGCGCTGCCTGTCTGTGGCTGGCGCTGCCTGTCTGTCTCGGTCTGCCTGTCTGTGGCTGGCGCTGCCTGTCTGTCTCGGTCTGTCTGTCTGTGGCTGGCGCTGCCTGTCTGTCTCGGTCTGTCTGTCTGTGGCTGGCGCTGCCTGTCTGTCTGGTCTGTGGTTGGCGCTGCCTGTCTGTCTCGGTCTGTCTGTCTGGGGCTGGCGCTTGCTGCTGCTGTGTGTAGAGCAGACTGATCTGGCTCCCCATGTATCCCAGATGCTCTCCAGTTCAACCCAGCCTGGAGGACCAACACAATCAGTCTCTCTCTGTCTCTCTGTCTCTCTGTCTCTCTGTCTCTCTGTCTCTCTGTCTCTCTGTCTCTCTCTGTCTCTCTCTGTCTCTCTGTCTCTCTGTCTCTCTCTGTCTCTCTCTGTCTCTCTCTGTCTCTCTCTGTCTCTCTCTGTCTCTCTGTCTCTCATTGTCACGATATTATTTATATATTTTTTAAAACTTTATTTAACTCGGCAAGTCGGTTAAGAACACATTCTTATTAACAGTGACGGGCCTAAAGACCTCCTGGGGGACGGGGCCTGGGATTAAAAATATAAGACGACACCCACATCACGATAAGACTAAACTACATAAAGACAGACCTGAGACAACACGCATCACGATGAGAGAGACTACACTAAAGACAGACCTGAGACAACAACACACATCACGATAAAGACAGACCTGAGACAACACACACACGATGAGACATGCATAAAGACAGACCTGAGACAACACGCATCACGATGAGAGAGACAACACTACATAAAGACAGACCTGAGACAACACCCGCATCACGATGAGACAACACTACATAAAGACAGACAACGAGAGAGAGAGGTTCTGAAATCACCGTCACCTGGTGTCTCTCTTTAAACATTAAACATCTCTGCTGGGGGCGGGGCTCTCTGGGGGCGGGGCTCTCTGGCGCTGGGGGCGGGGGCTCTCTGGCGCTGGGGGCGGGGCTCTCTGGCGCTGGGGGCGGGGGCTCTCTGGCGCTGGGGGCGGGGGCTCTCTGGCGCTGGGGGCGGGGGCTCTCTGGCGCTGGGGGCGGGGGCTCTCTGGCGCTGGGGGCGGGGGCTCTCTGGCGCTGGGGGCGGGGCTCTCTGGCGCTGGGGGCGGGGCTCTCTTTCTGTCTTTCATTCCTCTGGCTGTGTCCTCCTAACTGCTTTATCACCCATAATTCCATGGGGGATTAAACCCTGGAGCAGTGGCAGGGGCCTGGCTGTAGCCTGGCAGCTGTGTGTTTAGATGTGTATGCACAGCTGTAGGACATACTCTAATCCCAACTCTGATGCTGATCCTGACCAGACAGTATGTGACTGGCGGGCTGTAGTGTGGCGGGCTGTAGTGTGGCGGGCTGTAGTGTGGCGGGCTGTAGTGTGGCGGGCTGTAGTGTGGCGGGCTGTAGTGTGGCGGGCTGTAGTGTGGCGGGCTGTAGTGTGTCGCTGCTTGTAGCGGGCTGTAGTGTCTCGTTGCTTGTGGCGGGCTGTAGTGTGGCGGGCTGTAGTGTCTCGTTGCTTGTGGCGGGCTGTAGTGTGGCGGGCTGTAGTGTGGCGGGCTGTAGTGTGGCGGGGTGTAGTGTGGCGGGCTGTAGTGTGACGGAGTTGGAGTCAACATTTGGGAAGCTTTCGACACCTTGTAGAGTTCATGCCCCAACTAATTAGGGCTGTTCTGAGGGCCAAAGGGCTGCAACTCAATATCAGGGAGGTGTTTAATGTTTTGTTCAAATCTGTAGTGCGTTTCTGCTCGTTCCTGACCCTCTGTCAGTCTCTAACCCTGCTCTCCTCTTGGCCCCGCCCAGGCATGGACCTGTCAGCCAATCAGGACGAGGAGGGAGACCAGGAAGTGTTCCAGGTGGAGATGAGTCGTGAGAACAGGAAGTGTGCGTTCCGGACCGCCCGGGAAGTACTGGACCCTCACCTCTTCTGGAGGACTACAGTGTACCGCCTCCACTAAGTAATCACACACACACACACACACACACACACACACACACACACACACACACACACACACACACACACACACACACACACACACACACACACACACACACACACTGTTATAAAGCAGCTATCGAAGGTTAGCCGCCGGCTAGCCGCCGGCTAGCTGCGGCGTGTCGGCTGTTAGCCGCCGGCTAGCTGCGGCGTGTCGGCTGTTAGCCGCCGGCTAGCTGCGGCGGTCGGCATAGCCGCCGGCTAGCTGCGGCGTGTCGGCTGTTAGCCGCCGGAGCTGCGGCGTGTCGGCTGTTAGCCGCCGGCGAGCTGCGGCGTGTCGGCTGTTAGCCGCCGGCTTCATTGCTCCATAAAGGGGTGGCTCCAGTAATAGATTTTATTACAATGTTCTACCCTGTTGAGAATTATATTAATGTGTGTGTGTGTGTGTGTGTGCAGGACGGCCAACTGTTACTTTGACATGGAGTACTGTGGTAAGAAGCTGACTCTCCGTGCCGCCAACGGGAAATACGTCGCAGCCAAGAAGAACGGCCAGCTAGTCGCTACCATCGACGTTGCCGGTCAGTGTGAAAACAGCCTTTGGGTTGTAAAGAGCAACACAACAGGGTGTTCCAGATGCAGATGACTTGGTTCAAGGGTCATACCAACTCCTAGTCTCTCCCTGTCCCAGGGTCATACCAACTCCTAGTCTCTTCCTGTTCCAGATGACTTGGTTCAAGGGTCATACCAGGTTCAAGGGTCATACCAGGTTCAAGGGTCATACCAACTCCTAGTCTCTCCCTGTTCCTGATGACTTGGTTCAAGGGTCATACCAACTCCTAGTCTCTCCCTGTCCCAGGGTCATACCAACTCCTAGTCTCTCCCTGTTCCAGATGACTTGGTTCAAGGGTCATACCAACTCCTAGTCTCTCCCTGTCCCAGGGTCATACCAACTCCTAGTCTCTCCCTGTCCCAGGGTCATACCAACTCCTAGTCTCTCCTAGTCTCTCCCTGTCCCAGGGTCATACCAAGTCCTAGTCTCTCCCTGTCCCAGGGTCATACCAACTCCTAGTCTCTCCCTGTCCCAGGGTCATACCAACTCCTAGTCTCTCCCTGTCCCAGGGTCATACCAACTCCTAGTCTCTCCCTGTCCCAGGGTCATACCAACTCCTAGTCTCTCCCTGTCCCAGGGTCATACCAACTCCTAGTCTCTCCCTGTCCCAGGGTCATACCAACTCCTAGTCTCTCCCTGTCCCAGGGTCATACCAACTCCTAGTCTCTCCCTGTCCCAGGGTCATACCAACTCCTAGTCTCTCCCTTTCCCAGGGTCATACCAACTCCTAGTCTCTCCCTGTTAATAGTCTGGTTTCATACCAACTCTTTTCTTTTGAATTAGTCATTTTTGGAAGTTTTTCTTGCTACGCCCTTTACTACACGTGGAGCCTCCCAAATAGAAAACGCTAATTTGAACATCCGTGTTTAGCGAGACATTTCCATAAGGTGTTGAAGAGGGCAGAAGCAGTGTCCCCCGGGCTAGGGGTGTCCCCGGCCTAGGGGTTTTGGAGTGTCCCCCGGGCTAGGAGTGTCCCCCGGGCCTAGGGGTGTCCCCCGGGCCTAGGGGTGTCCCCCGGGCCTAGGGGTGTATAACCTTTGACCTTTTGTATAAGGCTTTCTTTGGTCTTTGGTGACATGGGTAATATGTGTGTTTGTCCCTCCAGGTGAGTCGGAGGAGTTCCTGATGAAGCTGATTAACCGTCCAATCATTGTCCTCCGTGGGGAACACGGTTTCATCGGGTGTCGTAAGGTCACAGGAACCCTGGACTCCAACCGTTCCTCCTACGACTACTTTACCCTGACCTTCAGAGAGGGGACGTACAGTTTACAGGGTTAGTACACACACACACTACTTTACCCTGACCTTCAGAGAGGGGACGTACAGTTTACAGGGTTAGTACACACACACACACACACACACACACACACACACACACACACACACACACACACACACACACACACACACTACTTAGTTAGTATTGAACATATCATCATGGTTGACCCTGTTGCCCCCCTCCTCAGACATATCATCATGGTTGAACCCGTTGCCCCCCCCTCTCCTCAGACATATCATCATGGTTGACCCTGTTGCCCCCCCTCTCCTCAGACATATCATCATGGTTGAACCTGTTGCCCCCCCCCTCAGACATATCATCATGGTTGACCCTGTTGACCCCCCCTCAGACATATCATCATGGTTGACCCTGTTGCCCCCCCTCTCCTCAGACATATCATCATGGTTGAACCTGTTGCCCCCCCCCCTCAGACATATCATCATGGTTGACCCTGTTGCCCCCCCTCCTCAGACATATCATCATGGTTGACCCTGTTGCCCCCCCCTCCTCAGACATATCATCATGGTTGACCCTGTTGCCCCCCCTCTCCTCAGACATATCATCATGGTTGACCCTGTTGCCCCCCCCCTCAGACACATCATCATGGTTGACCCTGTTGCCCCCCCCCCTCAGACATATCATCATGGTTGAACCTGTTGCCCCCCCCCCCTCAGACATATCATCATGGTTGACCCTGTTGCCCCCCCCTCAGACATATCATCATGGTTGAACCTGTTGCCCCCCCTCTCCTCAGACATATCATCATGGTTGACCCTGTTGCCCCCCCCCTCTCCTCAGACATATCATCATGGTTGACCCTGTTGCCCCCCCCCCCTCCTCAGACATATCATCATGGTTGACCCTGTTGCCCCCCCCCCCTCAGACATATCATCATGGTTGACCCTGTTGCCCCCCTCCTCAGACATATCATCATGGTTGACCCTGTTGCCCCCCCTCTCCTCAGACATATCATCATGGTTGACCCTGTTGCCCCCCTCCTCAGACATATCATCATGGTTGACCCTGTTGCCCCCCCCCCTCTCCTCAGACATATCATCATGGTTGACCCTGTTGCCCCCCTCCTCAGACATATCATCATGGTTGACCCTGTTGCCCCCCCTCCTCAGACATACCATCATGGTTGACCCTGTTGCCCCCCCTCTCCTCAGACATATCATCATGGTTGACCCTGTTGCCCCCCCTCTCCTCAGACATATCATCATGGTTGACCCTGTTGCCCCCCCTCCTCAGACACATCATCATGGTTGACCCTGTTGCCCCCCCCTCCTCAGACACATCATCATGGTTGACCCTGTTGCCCCCCTCCTCAGACATATCATCATGGTTGACCCTGTTGCCCCCCTCTCCTCAGACATATCATCATGGTTGACCCTGTTGCCCCCCCCCCCCTCAGACATATCATCATGGTTGACCCTGTTGCCCCCCCTCCTCAGACATATCATCATGGTTGACCCTGTTGCCCCCCTCAGACATATCATCATGGTTGACCCTGTTGCCCCCCCTCAGACATATCATCATGGTTGACCCTGTTGCCCCCCCCTCAGACATATCATCATGGTTGACCCTGTTGCCCCCCTCTCCTCAGACATATCATCATGGTTGACCCTGTTGCCCCCCTCTCCCTCCTCAGACATATCATCATGGTTGACCCTGTTGCCCCTCCCCCCCTCTCCTCAGACATATCATCATGGTTGACCCTGTTGCCCCCCCCCCCTCTCCTCAGACTCGACGGGGAAGTTCTGGATGGTGGGCAGTGAGGCGTCGGTGGTCAGCAGCAGTGACGACCCCGTCGACTTCCTGTTAGAGTTCTGCGACTACAACAAGGTCGCTATCCGCTCCGTCGCCGACGGGAAGTATCTCCACGGCGACCACGCCGGCGTCTTGAAGGCCAACGCCGACGATCTGGAGACCGCCACGCTCTGGGAGTACTGACCCCCTTCCTCGAGACCCCGTTACTACGACAACGAAGCGGCAGCATCCCCTAACTCCTCCCTCTCTATCCATCCATCCTTCTCTCAACTCTGTCCTAACCCCTCCCAGACCAGGGCTGTGTTCAGTGGGGTGAAATGTTCACGATATCGTAGATGGGAGGGAATGTAAGACCTAGAGCTGATCCCATTATCTGTTTTCACTTGATAATGAATCCCATCTAATCTACATCATACGTTTCTATGTCACATTCCACCGCTCTGAACAGAACCTTTTTTTTTGTGTGAACTGGACAAAGGAGGGAGAGAAAGAGCTGGGGGAGGTTATGTCCTAATGTTATGTCCTAATGTAAAGGCGTTCTTCACCTCTCTCTGCCTTTCCCTCCCCTTTTCTCTCTCTCTGCCTTTCCCTCCCCTTTTCTCTCTCTCTGCCTTTCCTCCCCTTTTCTCTCTCTCTGCCTTTCCCTCCCCTTTTTCTCTCTCTCTGCCTTTCCCTCCCCTTTTCTCTCTCTCTGCCTTTCCCTCCCCTTTTCTCTCTCTCTGCCTTTCCCTCCCCTTTTCTCTCTCTCTGCCTTTCCCTCCCCTTTTCTCTCTCTCTGCCTTTCCCTCCCCTTTTCTCTTCTCTGCCTTTCCCTCCCCTTTCTCTCTCTCTGCCTTTCCCTCCCCTTTTCTCTCTCTCTCTGCCTTTCCCTCCCTTTTCTCTCTCTCTGCCTTTCCCTCCCCTTTTTCTCTCTCTCTGCCTTTCCCTCCCCTTTTCTCTCTCTCTGCCTTTCCTCCCCCTTTCTCTCTCTCTGCCTTTCCCTCCCCTTTTCTCTCTCTCTGCCTTTCCCTCCCTTTTCTCTCTCTCTGCCTTTCCCTCCCCTTTTCTCTCTCTCTCTGCCTTTCCCTCCCCTTTTCTCTCTCTCTGCCTTTCCCTCCCCTTTTCTCTCTCTCTGCCTTTCCCTCCCCTCTCTCTCTCTGCCTTTCCCTCCCCCTCTCTCTCTCTGCCTTTCCCTCCCCCTCTCTCTCTCTGCCTTTGCCTCCCCCTCTCTCTCTCTGCCTTTGCCTCCCCTTTTCTCTCTCTGCCTTTCCCTCCCCTTTTCTCTCTCTGCCTTTCCCTCCCCTTTTCTCTCTCTGCCTTTGCCTCCCCCTCTCTCTCTGCCTTTCCCTCCCCTTTTCTCTCTCTGTCTTTGCCTCCCCTTTTCTCTCTCTGCCTTTCCCTCCCCTTCCCTCTCTCTGCCTTTCCCTCCCCTTTTTTCTCTCTCTGCCTTTCCCTCTCACAGTTCCATTCTGCAGTACCCACCTGTATTTGTTGCCAAAGTTAGTGGGGCTGTACACTATTCTCGCCCCCGTCCAATAGCAACGTGGCTCGATGTGTCGCTCAGTCCTAGATGTATGATTGGCCCACTCTCAAACAGCTGACCACCCCCCACAGAGCAGAGCTTTGTTAAACCCCCCCCCTCCTAACTAAACACTTCTTCAACTGAACTCTTATCTATTTCTCTTTTTGTATCCAGGTGTCTGTCCCTGTGATCTCTGTATACAACAACACATGGTGGGTCAGACAGTATTTATCATGTAGGACCTGATTTTTGGCCAGGATTCAATCCCACAATGCAATATTTCATGGTAAACGCTGCATGTGTCGGTTTATTCTGAAATGGCCTTTTTTATTTTAATTGTCTAAATGCAGGCATTGAATCCTAAATAGAACCGGGTTCTGTCTGCAACTAGAGGCTGGTCTCTGAGCATTGGGTAAAAACTGGAATGAATTCTCACGGTGTTCTGGAATGGGTTTAGTCCCTCGTCTCATTTAAATATTGTATCACAGGAAACGTTCCAATGTAACCTAGAGGAAATGATGTCATCCTCTAGCTGGGAGCTCATTGGTGGAGATTTTGATCTCCCAGACAGGAAATGACCTGTTTATGTTGTTTTCGTGAAGGAAGTGTGTGTGTGTGTGTCCCTACAGCTGTCCAGAGCTCTGATCTGGTGGGACGTTAACCTCTGACTGGAAGGATGTTCTTTATATTTTCTCTCTAAGGCCATTATCATGGAGAATGATCTGTTGGTACAAACACAGTCTCTCACATGACTCCCTGGTCTCTCACATGACTCCCTGGTCTCTCACATGACTCCCTGGTCTCTCACATGACTTCCTGGTCTCTCACATGACTTCCTGGTCTCTCACTCCTCCTCACGACTGGAATCTGGTGCTTAATCTCATAATTATCATGTAAATGTGACCCACTGTGATCTAGCCAGAGGTCAACGATGTGGTGTAGTGGATGGATGGATGGAAAGGTGTGTGTGTGTTTGACTGTTGGTTCACACAGGTGAGAGGTTCGACCGCCATTGTAGTTCTGATAATGCCTGTGTCTGACTCAAGTGTTTCTGGGTAATTTACTAAATGTAACTATATAAAAAAATATTCCAAACCTTTTTTTTTTACTTTGAGAAACTGGAACTTTCCTTTCTGTTTATTTTTTTTTGGTGATTAATCTGTTGTGCCATTGGTTCACCTGGATGCCAACAACCAATTAAAAACGGGATTTTGAACACTACTTCCTGTCTGTTCTCTGTTTTTAACTGGACCACTTCCTGTTCAACTACAACACTTTGTGATTGGTGAGTTTACGTCGTCCTGTCAAATCATAAAGCGGAGGATTTTCTTAGCTCCTCCCTCTATAATCCCTCTAAAACATGGCTTCAGGGGCCCGGTTTTTCTCAGAAAAATAATCTGGAGTTCGCCAACAGGATCAGGACATTGAATAGAACGGGGAATCCCCATTCGAAGTCGGAGATTCGTACGTTCCATTCATTCTATTTCTAAACACGTAATCCGATCAATAACTTTAGGTCCTCTGGGCCCTGGAGAGGTTGTTGCTTTTACTTACATTTACCAGCCGAGGTCCTCTGGGCCCTGGAGAGGTTGTTACTTACCTTTACCAGCCGAGGTCCTCTGGGCCCTGGAGAGGTTGTTGCTTTTACTTACATTTACCAGCCGAGGTCCTCTGGGCCCTGGAGAGGTTGTTGCTTTTACTTACATTTACCAGCCGAGGTCCTCCTCTGGGCCCTGGAGGTCCTCTGGGCCCTGGAGGTTGTTGCTTTTACTTACATTTACCAGCCGAGGTCCTCTGGGCCCTGGAGAGGTTGTTGCTTTTACTTACATTTACCAGCCGAGGTCCTCTGGGCCCTGGAGAGGTTGTTGCTTTTACTTACCTTTACCAGCCGAGGTCCTCTGGGCCCTGGAGAGGTGGGAGCTTTAACTTACATTTACCAGCAGAGGTCCTGACAGACGACCACGGCTCCATGTCTTGGTCAACTCCTTTAGATCTTATTGGGAGCCCATTAGCAGACCCCTCTGTCATTCTGCCCCTGAACAAGGCAGGTAACCCACTGTTTCCCGGTAGGCTGTCGTCCTGCCCCTGAACAAGGCAGTTAACCCCCTGTTCCCCGGTAGGCCGTCGTCCTGCCCCTGAACAAGGCAGTGAACCCCCTGTTCCCCGGTCGGCCGTCATCCTGCCCCTGAACAAGGCAGTGAACCCCCTGTTCCCCGGTCGGCCGTCGTCCTGCCCCTGAACAAGGCAGGTAACCCACTGTTCCTAGACCAGTTAACCCGCTAGACAGTCATTGTAAATAAGAATTTGTTCCTAACCGACTTGCCTGGTTAAAGGTAAAATTTAAAAAAACAACTCAGCTAATTCTGCTTTAGTCATTTGAGATGGGAGTTCTGTATGTTGCCTTGAATTCGTTCTGGATTTGGAGACTGAAGAAACCCCCGATGGCTTAAAAAAAATGTAATCTTTATTTAACTAGACAAGTCAGTTGGGAACAAATTCTTGTTTTCAATGACGGCCCACCGGGGAACAGTGGGTTAACTGCCTTGTTCAGAACAACAGATTTTTACCTTGTCAGCTCGGGGATTCAATCTTGCAACCTTTCAGTTACTTGCCCAACTCTCTAACCACTAGGCTACCCTGCTGCCCAAGCCTTTATATAAGTTACCACAATTTTAAACATGTCAACCACAATTTTAAACATGTCAACTATTTCAATCTCAAACAATTGATGCAGTTAATCTACCAGGATAGCCTGGCATGTTTTAAGTTCTGTGTGTGCAGTTAAATTTAGGTTTATTACTTACATATCACATTAGCTCTACTGTCCCGTGCGGGGCGGGGGACACCGATCCTGTGATCATCTGCATATGTAAAGGCCCAAGGCTAGTGCCCTGAGGTACG
This sequence comes from Oncorhynchus gorbuscha, assembly GCF_021184085.1. Taxonomy (NCBI): domain Eukaryota; kingdom Metazoa; phylum Chordata; class Actinopteri; order Salmoniformes; family Salmonidae; genus Oncorhynchus; species Oncorhynchus gorbuscha. The sequence goes on along the minus strand of NW_025745243.1, from coordinate 777,746 downwards.
CCGCACTTTTACATATGTTCGACAAGGTTCTATTGGATAAGTAACTTCCATGTGATGTCATAAGTGAGTTTTAAAAAATCAATAACATAAAAGGTCTAAAGTCTAACGCCGCTCCAACTATCATATTTTTATCAATTTATTTTAGCCAATCACCTGAGTCAGTGCAGTACAAGTTGAGTGCCCTTCACCTATACACATGCTGGAAGTCGGTAGTCTTTTTTTTAAAGAGCATTGTATTTGTTCAATGCTCCCGATGCAACACAACTAGGGTTTGCAGGACCTGGTCTTCTGAGATGGTGGCAGAACAACACCTTATCATGGATAGACCTCTTCCCATTTTAGCAACCATTGAGTCTATATGTTTTGAAGAGCTTGCTATCTCAGGTTACACCCAGCAGTTTAGTCTCATACACTTTTTTGGAGAAATGTCCTCCGGTCTGATGAAACAAAAATGGAACTGTTTGGCCATAAAGACCATCGTTATGTTTGGAGGAAAAATGGGGAGGCTTGCAAGCCGAAGAACACCATCCCAGCCGTGAAGCACGAGGGTGGCAGCACCATGTTATGGGGGTGCTTTGCTGCAGGAGGGGCTGGTGCACTTCACAAAATAGATAGCATCATGAGGAGGGAAAATTATGTAGATACAGTGGGGCAAAAAAGTATTTAGTCAGCCACCAATTGTGCAAGTTCTCCCACTTAAAAAGATGAGGCCTGTAATTTTCATCATAGGTACACTTCAACTATGACAGACAAAATGAGGAAACAAATCCAGAAAATCACATTGTAGGATTTTTTATGGATTTATTTGCAAATTATGGTGGAAAGTAAGTATTTGGTCACCTACAAACAAGCAAGATTTCTGGCTCTCGCAGACCTGTAACTTCAAGAGGCTTCTCTGTCCTCCACTTGTTACCTGTATTAAGTACATTTACATTTAAGTCATTTAGCAGACGCTCTTATCCAGAGCGACTTACAAATTGGATGGCACCTGTTTGAACTAATCAGTATAAAAGACACCTGTCCACAACCTCAAACAGTCACACTCCAAACTACACTATGGCCAAGACCAAAGAGCTGTCAAAGGATACCAGAAACAAAATTGTAGGAATTGTGAAAAACTGAGTTTAAACGTATTTGGCTAAGGTGTATGTATACTTCCGACTTCAACTAGGTGGTGTTGTTGAAGACTCCAGCCAACCTAGTCATAGACTGTTTTCTCTGCTACCGTACGGCAAGTGGTGCCGGAGCGCCAAGTCTAAGACCAAAAGACACTTTAACAGCCTCTACCCACAAGCCATAAGACTGCTGAACAATGAATCAAAATGGCCACCAGGACAAGCAGGCTGTCATGTGCCTTTTACTGAGGAGTGGCTTCTGTCTGGCCACTCTATCGTAAAGGCCTGATTGGTGGAGTACTGCAGAGATGGGAGAACCTTCCAGAAGGACAACCATCTCCACAGAGGAACACTGCGGCTCTGTCAGAGTGACCATCAGGTTCTTGGTCACCTCCATGACCAAGGCCCTTCTCCCCCGATTGCTCAGTTTGGCCGGGTGGCCAGCTCTAGGAAGAGTCTTGGTGGTTCCAAACTTCTTCCATTTAAGAACGATGGAGGCCACTGTGTTCTTGGGGACCTTCAATGCTGCAGAATGATGGAGGCCACTGTGTTCTTGGGGACCTTCAATGCTGCAGAAATGTTTTGGTACCCCTCCCCCTGATCTGTATCTCAACACAATCCTGTCTTGGAGCTCTATGGACAATTCCTTCAGCCTCATGGCTTGGTTTTGCTCTGACATGCTCTGATATTGTGTTCATTCATTATGGGTATTGTGATGTCATTATGGGGTATTGTGATGTCATTATGAGGTATTGTGATGTCATTATGGGGTATTGTGATGTCATTATGAGGTATTGTGATGTCATTATGGGGTATTGTGATGTCATTATGGGGTATTGTGTTTAGATTGATGAGTATTTGATGAGGACTTTTTATTTAATCCATTTTAGAATGAGGCTGTAAGGAAATGTGTTAAAAGGGAAAGGGGTCTGAATACTTTCAGAATGCCCCGTGTCTGGTATTGTTGATATGTAGGCTCTGTGTGTATTAGACCTAGGTATTGTTGATATGTAGGCTCTGTGTGTATTAGACCTAGGTATTGTTGATATGTGGGCTCTGTGTGTATTAGACCTAGGTATTGTTGATATGTAGGCTCTGTGTGTATTGTGTATTAGACCTAGGTATTGTTGATATGTAGGCTCTGACCTAGGTATTGTTGATATGTGTGTATTAGACCTAGGTATTGTTGATATGTAGGCTCTGTGTGTATTAGACCTAGGTATTGTTGATATGTAGGCTCTGTGTGTATTAGACCTAGGTATTGTTGATATGTAGGCTCTGTGTGTATTAGACCTAGGTATTGTTGATATGTAGGCTCTGTGTGTATTAGACCTAGGTATTGTTGATATGTAGGCTCTGTGTGTATTAGACCTCGGTATTGTTGATATGTAGGCTCTGTGTGTATTAGACCTAGGTATTGTTGATATGTAGGCTCTGTGTGTATTAGACCTAGGTATTGTTTGAGGCTCTGTGTGTATGTTGATAGGCTCTGTGTGTATTAGACCTAGGTATTGTTGATATGTAGGCTCTGTATTGTGTATTAGACCTAGGTATTGTTGATATGTAGGCTCTGTGTGTATTAGACCTAGGTATTGTTGATATGTAGGCTCTGTGTGTATTAGGTATTGTTGATATGTAGGCTCTGTGTGTATTGTGTTGATATGTAGGCTCTGTGTGTATTGTGTTGATAGGCTCTGTGTGTATTGTGTTGATATGTGGGCTCTGTGTGTATTAGACCTAGGTATTGTTGATATGTAGGCTCTGTGTGTATTGTGTTGATATGTAGGCTCTGTGTGTATTGTGTATTAGACCTAGGTATTGTTGATATGTGGGCTCTGTGTGTATTAGACCTAGGTATTGTTGATATGTGGGCTCTGTGTGTATTAGACCTAGGTATTGTGTTGATATGTAGGCTCTGTGTGTATTAGACCTAGGTATTGTTGATATGTAGGCTCTGTGTGTATTAGACCTAGGTATTGTTGATATGTAGGCTCTGTGTGTATTAGACCTAGGTATTGTTGATATGTAGGCTCTGTGTGTATTAGACCTAGGTATTGTTGATATGTAGGCTCTGTGTGTATTAGACCTAGGTATTGTTGATATGTAGGCTCTGTGTGTATTAGACCTAGGTATTGTTGATATGTAGGCTCTGTGTGTATTAGACCTAGGTATTGTTGATATGTAGGCTCTGTGTGTATTGTGTATTAGACCTAGGTATTGTTGATATGTAGGCTCTGTGTGTATTAGACCTAGGTATTGTTGATATGTAGGCTCTGTGTGTATTAGACCTAGGTATTGTTGATATGTAGGCTCTGTGTGTATTGTGTATTAGACCTAGGTATTGTTGATATGTGGGCTCTGTGTGTATTAGACCTAGGTATTGTTGATATGTAGGCTCTGTGTGTATTAGACCTAGGTATTGTTGATATGTAGGCTCTGTGTGTATTGTGTTGATATGTAGGCTCTGTGTGTATTAGACCTAGGTATTGTTGATATGTAGGCTCTGTGTGTATTAGACCTAGGTATTGTTGATATGTAGGCTCTGTGTGTATTAGACCTCGGTATTGTTGATATGTAGGCTCTGTGTATATTGTGTTGATATGTAGGCTCTGTAGGCTCTGTGTGTATTAGACCTAGGTATTGTTGATATGTAGGCTCTGTGTGTATTAGACCTAGGTATTGTGTTGATATGTAGGCTCTGTGTGTATTAGACCTAGGTATTGTTGATATGTAGGCTCTGTGTGTATTAGACCTAGGTATTGTTGATATGTAGGCTCTGTGTGTATTAGACCTAGGTATTGTGTTGATATGTAGGCTCTGTGTGTATTGTGTATTAGACCTAGGTATTGTTGATATGTAGGCTCTGTGTGTATTAGACCTAGGTATTGTTGATATGTAGGCTCTGTGTGTATTAGACCTAGGTATTGTTGATATGTAGGCTCTGTGTGTATTGTGTTGATATGTAGGCTCTGTGTGTATTAGACCTAGGTATTGTTGATATGTAGGCTCTGTGTGTATTGTGTATTAGACCTAGGTATTGTTGATATGTAGGCTCTGTGTGTATTAGACCTAGGTATTGTTGATATGTAGGCTCTGTGTGTATTAGACCTAGGTATTGTTGATATGTAGGCTCTGTGTGTGTTGATATGTAGGCTCTGTGATATGTAGGCTCTGTGTATTAGACCTAGGTATTGTTGATATGTAGGCTCTGTGTGTATTAGACCTAGGTATTGTTGATATGTAGGCTCTGTGTGTATTAGACCTGTGTTGATATGTAGGCTCTGTGTGTATTAGACCTAGGTATTGTTGATATGTAGGCTCTGTGTGTATTAGACCTAGGTATTGTTGATATGTAGGCTCTGTGTGTATTAGACCTAGGTATTGTTGATATGTAGGCTCTGTGTGTATTAGACCTAGGTATTGTTGATATGTAGGCTCTGTGTGTATTAGACCTAGGTATTGTTGATATGTAGGCTCTGTGTGTATTAGACCTCGGTATTGTTGATATGTAGGCTCTGTGTGTATTAGACCTAGGTATTGTTGATATGTAGGCTCTGTGTGTATTAGACCTAGGTATTGTTGATATGTAGGCTCTGTGTGTATTAGACCTAGGTATTGTTGATATGTAGGCTCTGTGTGTATTAGACCTAGGTATTGTTGATATGTAGGCTCTGTGTGACCTAGGTATTGTTGATAGCTCCTAGGTATTGTGTTGATATGTAGGCTCTGTGTGTATTAGACCTCGGTATTGTTGATATGTAGGCTCTGTGTGTATTAGACCTAGGTATTGTTGATATGTAGGCTCTGTGTGTATTGTGTTGATATGTAGGCTCTGTGTGTATTGTGTATTAGACCTAGGTATTGTTGATATGTAGGCTCTGTGTGTATTAGACCTAGGTATTGTTGATATGTAGGCTCTGTGTGTATTAGACCTAGGTATTGTTGATATGTAGGCTCTGTGTGTATTGTGTATTAGACCTAGGTATTGTGTTGATATGTAGGCTCTGTGTGTATTAGACCTAGGTATTGTTGATATGTAGGCTCTGTGTGTATTGTGTTGATATGTAGGCTCTGTGTGTATTGTGTATTAGACCTAGGTATTGTTGATATGTAGGCTCTGTGTGTATTAGACCTAGGTATTGTTGATATGTAGGCTCTGTGTGTATTAGACCTAGGTATTGTTGATATGTAGGCTCTGTGTGTATTAGACCTAGGTATTGTTGATATGTAGGCTCTGTGTATTAGTGTATTGTTTAGACCTGTGGTATTGTTGATATGTGGGCTCTGTGTGTATTAGACCTAGGTATTGTTGATATGTAGGCTCTGTGTGTATTAGACCTAGGTATTGTTGATATGTAGGCTCTGTGTGTATTAGACCTAGGTATTGTTGATATGTAGGCTCTGTGTGTATTAGACCTAGGTATTGTTGATATGTAGGCTCTGTGTGTATTAGACCTAGGTATTGTTGATATGTAGGCTCTGTGTGTGTGTATTAGACCTAGGTATTGTTGATATGTAGGCTCTGTGTGTATTAGACCTAGGTATTGTTGATATGTAGGCTCTGTGTGTATTAGACCTGTATTGTTGATATGTAGGCTCTGTGTGTATTGTGTATTGTTGATATGTAGGCTCTGTGTTAGACCTAGGTATTGTTGATATGTGGGCTCTGTGTGTATTAGACCTAGGTATTGTTGATATGTAGGCTCTGTGTGTATTAGACCTAGGTATTGTGTTGATATGTAGGCTCTGTGTGTATTAGACCTCGGTATTGTTGATATGTAGGCTCTGTGTGTATTAGACCTAGGTATTGTTGATATGTGGGCTCTGTGTGTATTAGACCTAGGTATTGTTGATATGTAGGCTCTGTGTGTATTGTGTTGATATGTAGGCTCTGTGTGTATTAGACCTAGGTATTGTTGATATGTAGGCTCTGTGTGTATTAGACCTAGGTATTGTTGATATGTAGGCTCTGTGTGTATTAGACCTAGGTATTGTTGATATGTAGGCTCTGTGTGTATTAGACCTAGGTATTGTTGATATGTAGGCTCTGTGTGTATTAGACCTAGGTATTGTTGATATGTAGGCTCTGTGTGTATTAGACCTAGGTATTGTTGATATGTAGGCTCTGTGTGTATTAGACCTAGGTATTGTTGATATGTAGGCTCTGTGTGTATTAGACCTAGGTATTGTTGATATGTAGGCTCTGTGTGTATTAGACCTAGGTATTGTTGATATGTAGGCTCTGTGTGTATTAGACCTAGGTATTGTTGATATGTAGGCTCTGTGTGTATTAGACCTAGGTATTGTTGATATGTAGGCTCTGTGTGTATTAGACCTAGGTATTGTTGATATGTAGGCTCTGTGTGTGTGTATTAGACCTAGGTATTGTTGATATGTGGGCTCTGTGTGTATTAGACCTAGGTATTGTTGATATGTAGGCTCTGTGTGTATTGTAGTTGATATGTAGGCTCTGTGTGTATTAGACCTAGGTATTGTTGATATGTAGGCTCTGTGTGTATTAGACCTAGGTATTGTTGATATGTAGGCTCTGTGTGTATTGTTGATATGACCTAGGTGTTGATATGTAGGCTCTGTGTGTATTAGACCTAGGTATTGTTGATATGTAGGCTCTGTGTGTATTAGACCTAGGTATTGTTGATATGTAGGCTCTGTGTGTATTAGACCTAGGTATTGTTGATATGTAGGCTCTGTGTGTATTAGACCTAGGTATTGTTGATATGTAGGCTCTGTGTGTATTAGACCTAGGTATTGTTGATATGTAGGCTCTGTGTGTATTAGACCTAGGTATTGTTGATATGTAGGCTCTGTGTGTATTAGACCTAGGTATTGTTGATATGTAGGCTCTGTGTGTATTAGACCTAGGTATTGTTGATATGTAGGCTCTGTGTGTATTAGACCTAGGTATTGTTGATATGTAGGCTCTGTGTGTATTGTGTATTAGACCTAGGTATTGTTGATATGTAGGCTCTGTGTGTATTAGACCTCGGTATTGTTGATATGTAGGCTCTGTGTGTATTGTGTTGATATGTAGGCTCTGTGTGTATTGTGTATTAGACCTAGGTATTGTTGATATGTAGGCTCTGTGTGTATTAGACCTAGGTATTGTTGATATGTAGGCTCTGTGTGTATTAGACCTAGGTATTGTTGATATGTAGGCTCTGTGTGTATTAGACCTCGGTATTGTTGATATGTAGGCTCTGTGTGTATTAGACCTAGGTATTGTTGATATGTAGGCTCTGTGTGTATTAGACCTAGGTATTGTTGATATGTGGGCTCTGTGTGTATTAGACCTAGGTATTGTTGATATGTAGGCTCTGTGTGTATTAGACCTAGGTATTGTTGATATGTAGGCTCTGTGTGTATTAGACCTAGGTATTGTTGATATGTAGGCTCTGTGTGTATTGTGTATTAGACCTAGGTATTGTTGATATGTAGGCTCTGTGTGTATTTTGTTGATATGTAGGCTCTGTGTGTATTAGACCTAGGTATTGTTGATATGTAGGCTCTGTGTGTATTAGACCTAGGTATTGTTGATATGTAGGCTCTGTGTGTATTAGACCTAGGTATTGTTGATATGTGGGCTCTGTGTGTATTAGACCTAGGTATTGTTGATATGTGGGCTCTGTGTGTATTAGACCTAGGTATTGTTGATATGTAGGCTCTGTGTGTATTAGACCTAGGTATTGTTGATATGTAGGCTCTGTGTGTATTAGACCTAGGTATTGTTGATATGTAGGCTCTGTGTGTATTAGACCTAGGTATTGTTGATATGTAGGCTCTGTGTGTATTAGACCTAGGTATTGTTGATATGTAGGCTCTGTGTGTATTAGACCTAGGTATTGTTGATATGTAGGCTCTGTGTGTATTAGACCTAGGTATTGTTGATATGTGGGCTCTGTGTGTATTAGACCTAGGTATTGTTGATATGTAGGCTCTGTGTGTATTAGACCTAGGTATTGTTGATATGTAGGCTCTGTGTGTATTAGACCTAGGTATTGTTGATATGTAGGCTCTGTGTGTATTAGACCTAGGTATTGTTGATATGTAGGCTCTGTGTGTATTAGACCTAGGTATTGTTGATATGTAGGCTCTGTGTGTATTAGACCTAGGTATTGTTGATATGTAGGCTCTGTGTGTATTAGACCTAGGTATTGTTGATATGTAGGCTCTGTGTGTATTGTGTATTAGACCTAGGTATTGTTGATATGTAGGCTCTGTGTGTATTAGACCTAGGTATTGTTGATATGTAGGCTCTGTGTGTATTAGACCTAGGTATTGTTGATATGTAGGCTCTGTGTGTATTAGACCTAGGTATTGTTGATATGTAGGCTCTGTGTGTATTAGACCTAGGTATTGTTGATATGTAGGCTCTGTGTGTATTAGACCTAGGTATTGTTGATATGTAGGCTCTGTGTGTATTAGACCTAGGTATTGTTGATATGTAGGCTCTGTGTGTATTAGACCTAGGTATTGTTGATATGTAGGCTCTGTGTGTATTAGACCTAGGTATTGTTGATATGTAGGCTCTGTGTGTATTAGACCTAGGTATTGTTGATATGTAGGCTCTGTGTGTATTAGACCTCGGTATTGTTGATATGTAGGCTCTGTGTGTATTAGACCTCGGTATTGTTGATATGTGGGCTCTGTGTGTATTAGACCTCGGTATTGTTGATATGTAGGCTCTGTGTGTATTAGACCTAGGTATTGTTGATATGTGGGCTCTGTGTGTATTAGACCTAGGTATTGTTGATATGTAGGCTCTGTGTGTATTAGACCTAGGTATTGTTGATATGTAGGCTCTGTGTGTATTAGACCTAGGTATTGTTGATATGTAGGCTCTGTGTGTATTAGACCTAGGTATTGTTGATATGTAGGCTCTGTGTGTATTAGACCTCGGTATTGTTGATATGTAGGCTCTGTGTGTATTAGACCTAGGTATTGTTGATATGTATTGTTGATATGTTGATAGGCTCTGTGTGTATTAGACCTAGGTATTGTTGATATGTAGGCTCTGTGTATTGTGTATTAGACCTAGGTATTGTTGATATGTAGGCTCTGTGTGTATTAGACCTCGGTATTGTTGATATGTAGGCTCTGTGTGTATTAGACCTAGGTATTGTTGATATGTAGGCTCTGTGTGTATTAGACCTAGGTATTGTTGATATGTGGGCTCTGTGTGTATTAGACCTAGGTATTGTTGATATGTAGGCTCTGTGTGTATTGTGTTGATATGTAGGCTCTGTGTGTATTAGACCTAGGTATTGTTGATATGTAGGCTCTGTGTGTATTAGACCTAGGTATTGTTGATATGTAGGCTCTGTGTGTATTAGACCTAGGTATTGTTGATATGTAGGCTCTGTGTGTATTTGTGTTGATATGTAGGCTCTGTGTGTATTAGACCTAGGTATTGTTGATATGTAGGCTCTGTGTGTATTAGACCTAGGTATTGTTGATATGTAGGCTCTGTGTGTATTAGACCTAGGTATTGTTGATATGTAGGCTCTGTGTGTATTAGACCTAGGTATTGTTGATATGTAGGCTCTGTGTGTATTAGACCTAGGTATTGTTGATATGTAGGCTCTGTGTGTATTAGACCTAGGTATTGTTGATATGTAGGCTCTGTGTGTATTAGACCTAGGTATTGTTGATATGTAGGCTCTGTGTGTATTAGACCTAGGTATTGTTGATATGTGGGCTCTGTGTGTATTAGACCTAGGTATTGTTGATATGTAGGCTCTGTGTGTATTAGACCTCGGTATTGTTGATATGTAGGCTCTGTGTGTATTAGACCTAGGTATTGTTGATATGTAGGCTCTGTGTGTATTGTGTATTAGACCTAGGTATTGTTGATATGTAGGCTCTGTGTGTATTAGACCTAGGTATTGTTGATATGTAGGCTCTGTGTGTATTGTGTATTAGACCTAGGTATTGTTGATATGTAGGCTCTGTGTGTATTAGACCTAGGTATTGTTGATATGTAGGCTCTGTGTGTATTAGACCTAGGTATTGTTGATATGTAGGCTCTGTGTGTATTAGACCTAGGTATTGTTGATATGTGGGCTCTGTGTGTATTAGACCTAGGTATTGTTGATATGTAGGCTCTGTGTGTATTGTGTTGATATGTAGGCTCTGTGTGTATTAGACCTAGGTATTGTTGATATGTAGGCTCTGTGTGTATTAGACCTAGGTATTGTTGATATGTAGGCTCTGTGTGTATTAGACCTAGGTATTGTTGATATGTAGGCTCTGTGTATTAGACCTAGGTATTGTTGATATGTAGGCTCTGTGTGTATTAGACCTAGGTATTGTTGATATGTAGGCTCTGTGTGTATTAGACCTAGGTATTGTTGATATGTAGGCTCTGTGTGTATTAGACCTAGGTATTGTTGATATGTAGGCTCTGTGTGTATTAGACCTAGGTATTGTTGATATGTAGGCTCTGTGTGTATTAGACCTAGGTATTGTTGATATGTAGGCTCTGTGTGTATTAGACCTAGTATTAGACCTAGGTATTGTTGATATGTAGGCTCTGTGTGTATTAGACCTAGGTATTGTTGATATGTAGGCTCTGTGTGTATTAGACCTAGGTATTGTTGATATGTAGGCTCTGTGTGTATTAGACCTAGGTATTGTTGATATGTAGGCTCTGTGTGTATTAGACCTAGGTATTGTTGATATGTAGGCTCTGTGTGTATTAGACCTAGGTATTGTTGATATGTAGGCTCTGTGTGTATTGTGTATTAGACCTAGGTATTGTTGATATGTAGGCTCTGTGTGTATTAGACCTAGGTATTGTTGATATGTAGGCTCTGTGTGTATTAGACCTAGGTATTGTTGATATGTAGGCTCTGTGTGTATTAGACCTAGGTATTGTTGATATGTAGGCTCTGTGTGTATTAGACCTAGGTATTGTTGATATGTAGGCTCTGTGTGTATTAGACCTAGGTATTGTTGATATGTAGGCTCTGTGTGTATTAGACCTCGGTATTGTTGATATGTAGGCTCTGTGTGTATTAGACCTAGGTATTGTTGATATGTAGGCTCTGTGTGTATTAGACCTAGGTATTGTTGATATGTAGGCTCTGTGTGTATTAGACCTAGGTATTGTTGATATGTAGGCTCTGTGTGTATTAGACCTCGGTATTGTTGATATGTAGGCTCTGTGTGTATTAGACCTCGGTATTGTTGATATGTAGGCTCTGTGTGTATTAGACCTAGGTATTGTTGATATGTAGGCTCTGTGTGTATTAGACCTAGGTATTGTTGATATGTAGGCTCTGTGTGTATTAGACCTAGGTATTGTTGATATGTAGGCTCTGTGTGTATTAGACCTAGGTATTGTTGATATGTAGGCTCTGTGTGTATTAGACCTAGGTATTGTTGATATGTAGGCTCTGTGTGTATTAGACCTCGGTATTGTTGATATGTAGGCTCTGTGTGTATTAGACCTAGGTATTGTTGATATGTAGGCTCTGTGTGTATTAGACCTAGGTATTGTTGATATGTAGGCTCTGTGTGTATTGTGTATTAGACCTAGGTATTGTTGATATGTAGGCTCTGTGTGTATTAGACCTAGGTATTGTTGATATGTAGGCTCTGTGTGTATTAGACCTAGGTATTGTTGATATGTAGGCTCTGTGTGTGTGTATTAGACCTAGGTATTGTTGATATGTAGGCTCTGTGTGTATTAGACCTAGGTATTGTTGATATGTAGGCTCTGTGTGTAGGCTCTGTGTGTATTTATTGTTGTAGGCTCTGTGTGTATTAGACCTAGGTATTGTTGATATGTAGGCTCTGTGTGTATTAGACCTAGGTATTGTTGATATGTAGGCTCTGTGTGTATTAGACCTAGGTATTGTTGATATGTAGGCTCTGTGTGTTATTAGACCTAGGTATTGTTGATATGTAGGCTCTGTGTGTATTAGACCTAGGTATTGTTGATATGTAGGCTCTGTTGTGTGTGTATTAGACCTAGGTATTGTTGATATGTAGGCTCTGTGTGTATTAGACCTAGGTATTGTTGATATGTAGGCTCTGTGTGTATTAGACCTAGGTATTGTTGATATGTAGGCTCTGTGTGTATTGTGTATTAGACCTAGGTATTGTTGATATGTGGGCTCTGTGTGTATTAGACCTAGGTATTGTTGATATGTAGGCTCTGTGTGTATTAGACCTAGGTATTGTTGATATGTAGGCTCTGTGTGTATTGTGTATTAGACCTAGGTATTGTTGATATGTAGGCTCTGTGTGTATTAGACCTAGGTATTGTTGTATTGTTGATATGTAGGCTCTGTGTGTATTAGACCTAGGTATTGTTGATATGTAGGCTCTGTGTGTATTAGACCTAGGTATTGTTGATATGTAGGCTCTGTGTGTATTAGACCTAGGTATTGTTGATATGTAGGCTCTGTGTGTATTAGACCTAGGTATTGTTGATATGTAGGCTCTGTGTGTATTAGACCTAGGTATTGTTGATATGTAGGCTCTGTGTGTATTAGACCTAGGTATGGACCTAGGTATTGTTGATATGTAGGCTCTGTGTGTATTAGACCTAGGTATTGTTGATATGTAGGCTCTGTGTGTATTAGACCTAGGTATTGTTGATATGTAGGCTCTGTGTGTATTAGACCTAGGTATTGTTGATATGTAGGCTCTGTGTGTATTAGACCTCGGTATTGTTGATATGTAGGCTCTGTGTGTATTAGACCTAGGTATTGTTGATATGTAGGCTCTGTGTGTATTAGACCTAGGTATTGTTGATATGTAGGCTCTGTGTGTGTGTATTAGACCTAGGTATTGTTGATATGTAGGCTCTGTGTGTATTGTGTTGATATGTGGGCTGTAGGCTCTGTGTGTGTATTAGACCTAGGTATTGTTGATATGTAGGCTCTGTGTGTATTAGACCTAGGTATTGTTGATATGTAGGCTCTGTGTGTATTAGACCTAGGTATTGTTGATATGTAGGCTCTGTGTGTATTAGACCTAGGTATTGTTGATATGTAGGCTCTGTGTGTATTAGACCTAGGTATTGTTGATATGTAGGCTCTGTGTGTATTAGACCTAGGTATTGTTGATATGTAGGCTCTGTGTGTATTAGACCTAGGTATTGTTGATATGTAGGCTCTGTGTGTATTAGACCTAGGTATTGTTGATATGTAGGCTCTGTGTGTATTAGACCTAGGTATTGTTGATATGTAGGCTCTGTGTGTATTAGACCTAGGTATTGTTGATATGTGGGCTCTGTGTGTATTAGACCTAGGTATTGTTGATATGTAGACTCTGTGTGTATTAGACCTAGGTATTGTTGATATGTAGGCTCTGTGTGTATTGTGTATTAGACCTAGGTATTGTTGATATGTAGGCTCTGTGTGTATTGTGTATTAGACCTAGGTATTGTTGATATGTAGGCTCTGTGTGTATTGTGTATTAGACCTAGGTATTGTTGATATGTAGGCTCTGTGTGTATTAGACCTAGGTATTGTTGATATGTAGGCTCTGTGTGTATTAGACCTAGGTATTGTTGATATGTAGGCTCTGTGTGTATTAGACCTAGGTATTGTTGATATGTAGGCTCTGTGTGTATTAGACCTAGGTATTGTTGATATGTAGGCTCTGTGTGTATTAGACCTAGGTATTGTTGATATGTAGGCTCTGTGTGTATTAGACCTAGGTATTGTTGATATGTAGGCTCTGTGTGTATTAGACCTAGGTATTGTTGATATGTAGGCTCTGTGTGTATTAGACCTAGGTATTGTTGATATGTAGGCTCTGTGTGTATTAGACCTAGGTATTGTTGATATGTAGGCTCTGTGTGTATTAGACCTAGGTATTGTTGATATGTAGGCTCTGTGTGTATTGTGTATTAGACCTAGGTATTGTTGATATGTAGGCTCTGTGTGTATTGTGTTGATATGTAGGCTCTGTGTGTATTGTGTTGATATGTAGGCTCTGTGTGTATTAGACCTAGGTATTGTTGATATGTAGGCTCTGTGTGTATTGTGTTGATATGTAGGCTCTGTGTGTATTAGACCTAGGTATTGTTGATATGTAGGCTCTGTTTATATTGTGTTGATATGTAGGCTCTGTGTGTATTGTGTTGATATGTAGGCTCTGTGTGTATTGTGTATTAGACCTAGGTATTGTTGATATGTAGGCTCTGTGTGTATTAGACCTAGGTATTGTTGATATGTAGGCTCTGTGTGTATTAGACCTAGTTGATTGTTGATATGTAGGCTAGGTATTGTGTATTAGACCTAGGTATTGTTGATATGTAGGCTCTGTGTGTATTAGACCTAGGTATTGTTGATATGTAGGCTCTGTGTGTATTGTGTTGATAGAGGCTCTGTGGTATGTGTTGATATGTAGGCTCTATTGTGTATTAGACCTAGGTATTGTTGATATGTAGGCTCTGTGTGTATTAGACCTAGGTATTGTTGATATGTAGGCTCTGTGTGTATTAGACCTAGGTATTGTTGATATGTAGGCTCTGTGTGTATTAGACCTAGGTATTGTTGATATGTAGGCTCTGTGTGTATTAGACCTAGGTATTGTTGATATGTAGGCTCTGTGTGTATTGTGTATTAGACCTAGGTATTGTTGATATGTGGGCTCTGTGTGTATTAGACCTAGGTATTGTTGATATGTAGGCTCTGTGTGTATTAGACCTAGGTATTGTTGATATGTAGGCTCTGTGTGTATTAGACCTAGGTATTGTTGATATGTAGGCTCTGTGTGTATTGTGTATTAGACCTAGGTATTGTTGATATGTAGGCTCTGTGTGTATTAGACCTAGGTATTGTTGATATGTAGGCTCTGTGTGTATTAGACCTAGGTATTGTTGATATGTAGGCTCTGTGTGTATTAGACCTAGGTATTGTGTTGATATGTAGGCTCTGTGTGTATTAGACCTAGGTATTGTTGATATGTAGGCTCTGTGTGTACCTAGGTATTGTTGATATGTAGGCTCTGTGTGTATTAGACCTAGGTATTGTTGATATGTAGGCTCTGTGTGTCCCGGGACCACCCTTGTAGAATTAGACCTAGGTATTGTTGATATGTAGGCTCTGTGTGATTAGACCTAGGTATTGTTAGATGTAGGCACTTGTTATTAGCTTTGGTATTGTCTGCTCTGTGTGTATTAGACCTAGGTATTGTTGATATGTAGGCTCTGTGTGTATTAGACCTAGGTATTGTTGATATGTAGGCTCTGTGTGTATTAGACCTAGGTATTGTTGATATGTAGGCTCTGTGTGTATTGTGTATTAGACCTAGGTATTGTTGATATGTAGGCTCTGTGTGTATTGTGTTGATATGTAGGCTCTGTGTGTATTGTGTTGATATGTAGGCTCTGTGTGTATTAGACCTAGGTATTGTTGATATGTAGGCTCTGTGTGTATAGACCTAGGTGTTGATATGTAGGCTCTGTGTGTATTAGACCTAGGTATTGTTGATATGTAGGCTCTGTTTGTATTGTGTTGATATGTAGGCTCTGTGTGTATTGTGTTGATATGTAGGCTCTGTGTGTATTGTGTATTAGACCTAGGTATTGTTGATATGTAGGCTCTGTGTGTATTAGACCTAGGTATTGTTGATATGTAGGCTCTGTGTGTATTAGACCTAGGTATTGTTGATATGTAGGCTCTGTGTGTATTAGACCTAGGTATTGTTGATATGTAGGCTCTGTGTGTATTAGACCTAGGTATTGTTGATATGTAGGCTCTGTGTATATTGTGTTGATATGTAGGCTCTGTGTGTATTGTGTTGATATGTAGGCTCTGTGTGTATTGTGTATTAGACCTAGGTATTGTTGATATGTAGGCTCTGTGTGTATTAGACCTATTGTTGTATTGTTGATATGTAGGCTCTGTGTGTATTAGACCTAGGTATTGTTGATATGTAGGCTCTGTGTGTATTAGACCTAGGTATTGTTGATATGTAGGCTCTGTGTGTATTAGACCTAGGTATTGTTGATATGTAGGCTCTGTGTGTATTAGACCTAGGTATTGTTGATATGTAGGCTCTGTGTGTATTAGACCTAGGTATTGTTGATATGTAGGCTCTGTGTGTATTAGACCTAGGTATTGTTGATATGTAGGCTCTGTGTGTATTAGACCTAGGTATTGTTGATATGTAGGCTCTGTGTGTATGTTGATATTAGACCTAGGTATTGTTGATATGTGGGCTCTGTGTGTATTAGACCTAGGTATTGTTGATATGTAGGCTCTGTGTGTATTAGACCTAGGTATTGTTGATATGTGGGCTCTGTGTGTATTAGACCTAGGTATTGTTGATATGTAGGCTCTGTGTGTATTAGACCTCGGTATTGTTGATATGTAGGCTCTGTGTGTATTAGACCTAGGTATTGTTGATATGTAGGCTCTGTGTGTATTAGACCTAGGTATTGTTGATATGTAGGCTCTGTGTGTATTAGACCTAGGTATTGTTGATATGTAGGCTCTGTGTGTATTAGACCTAGGTATTGTTGATATGTAGGCTCTGTGTGTATTAGACCTAGGTATTGTTGATATGTGGGCTCTGTGTGTATTAGACCTAGGTATTGTTGATATGTAGGCTCTGTGTGTATTAGACCTAGGTATTGTTGATATGTGGGCTCTGTGTGTATTAGACCTAGGTATTGTTGATAATCCTTCTCTTTCATTTATTAGATCGTCAATACAAAACAATATGATGGTTCAGTTATCATTTCATTTCTGTTTGTCCACTTTACCAGTGTAATTTTACATTTTACATTTAAGTCATTTAGCAGACGCTCTTATCCAGAGCTACTTACAAATTGGTGCATTCACCTTATGACATCCAGTGGAACAGTCACTTTACAATAGTGCATCTAAATCTTTTAAGGGGGGGTGAGAAATAGTAATAGTCATTATGTAATATAATATTATGTTGTTAAGTTAATATAATATGTTGTTACGTTAATATACTAATATGTTGTTAAGTTAATATAATATAATATGTTGTTACGTTAATATACTAATATGTTGTTAAGTTAATATAATATAATATGTTGTTACGTTAATATACTAATATGTTGTTAAGTTAATATAATATGTTGTTACGTTAATATAATATATTATGTTGTTAAGTTAATATAATATAATATGTTGTTAAGTTAATATAATATGTTGTTAAGTTAATATAATATAATATGTTGTTAAGTTAATATAATATAATATGTTGTTAAGTTAATATAATATAATATGTTGTTAAGTTAATATAATATAATATGTTGTTAATATAATATGTTAAGTTGCGTCACAAAATGTCTCCATTGACAGACAAGTCCGTCAACCAATCAGCTGAGCAGCCTGACCTCTTATGTATAATTTCTATGAACCATAACATCTATCAATTCATCATCGATCCAGAGTGCATTAACAGTTATCACACACACACACACACACACACACACACACACACACACACACACACACACACACACACACACACACACACACACACACACACACACACACACACACACACACACACACACACACACACACACACACACCCCAGCAGGTCTCAATCCAGTCTGTTAGAGAGGCAGCCTGGGAAACAGAGATCCCCAGAGCCCCTCCCTGGGTCGGAATGAATGATTTAGCTGAAAAGATGAGTCACACTAATATGACCCAGATCCCTGCAACTCACACAGAGGGTTATGGGTAAAGCGTTGCGCTGCAGGCTGGTCCCCAGTCTCCCCCTCTCCTCGCTTTCTCCCTGCGTCTGTGTCAGTCTCTCTCCATTTTGTCTCCCTCCCTCCCTCCCTCCCTCCCTCCCTCCCTCCCTCCCTCCCTCCCTCCTCCCTCCCTCCCTCCCTCCCTCCTCCCTCCCTCCCTCCCTCCCTCCCTCCCTCCCTCCCTCTGAGTCAGTCTCTCTCTTCTCTCAGAATCTCTCTCTATATTTTCTCCTCTCTCCAGTAGTGGTAATGGGGGGGGGGGTGGAAGACCGTGTCAAATGGCTGCTGCTTCCAACCACATCTGAAACCTCTGTTGCCATGGCAACACCAGCTGCAGCACAGAGCCAGCCACTCCCCCCCCTCCCTCCCACCAGTCCACCCATTGGTCTGGAGGGGGGATCAGAGTGTGTGTGTGTTGAGGCATGTCATTGACAGAGACAGCCTACTTGTGAGAGACTGGGTACAGGGGACAGGCGTAATGAGAGGTGAGGGGGGGCAGGGGACAGGAGGGGACAGGAGGGTGAGGGGGCAGGGGACAGGAGGGGGTAGGGGATGGGGGTAAGGAGGGTGAGGGGGCAGGGGACTGGGGTAGGGGAGGGGCAGGGGGTGAGGGGCAGGGGACTGGGGAAAGGAGGGGGCAGGGGGAAAGGAGGGGACGGGGGTAAGGAGGGGCAGGGGAAAGGAGGGGTGAGGGGGCAGGGGAGGGGGCAGGGGAAAGGAGGGGTGAGGGGGCAGGGGACGGGGCAGGGGACAGGAGGGGGCAGGGGAAAGGAGGGGGCAGGGGACTGATATACTGCTCTGGTCTGAACAGAATGATATACTGCTCTGGTCTGAACAGAATGATAGAACAGAATGATATACTGCTCTGGTCTGAACAGAATGATATACTGCTCTGAACAGAATGATATACTGCTCTGAACAGAATGATACACTGCTCTGGTCTGAACAGAATGATACACTGCTCTGGTCTGAATAGAATGATATACTGCTCTGCTCTGAACAGAATGATATACTGCTCTGAACAGAATGATATACTGCTCTGGTCTGAACAGAATGATATACTGCTCTGGTCTGAACAGAATGATATACTGCTCTGGTCTGAACAGAATGATATACTGCTCTGGTCTGAACAGAATGATATACTGCTCTGGTCTGAACAGAATGATATACTGCTCTGGTCTGAACAGAATGATATACTGCTCTGGTCTGAACAGAATGATATACTGCTCTGGTCTGAACAGAATGATATACTGCTCTGCTCTGAACAGAATGATATACTGCTCTGGTCTGAACAGAATGATATACTGCTCTGGTCTGAACAGAATGATATACTGCTCTGGTCTGAACAGAATGATATACTGCTCTGGTCTGAACAGAATGATATACTGCACTGCTCTGAACAGAATGATATACACTCTGCTCTGAACAGAATGATATACTGGTCTGAACAGAATGATATACTGCTCTGGTCTGAACAGAATGATATACTGCTCTGGTCTGAACAGAATGATACACTGCTCTGGTCTGAACAGAATGATATACTGCTCTGGTCTGAACAGAATGATATACTGCTCTGGTCTGAACAGAATGATATACTGCTCTGGTCTGAACAGAATGATATACTGCTCTCTGAACAGAATGATATACTGCTCTGGTCTGAACAGAATGATATACTGCTCTGGTCTGAACAGAATGATATACTGCTCTGGTCTGAACAGAATGATATACTGCTCTGGTCTGAACAGAATGATATACTGCTCTGAACAGAATGATATACTGCTCTGAACAGAATGATA
Source organism: Oncorhynchus gorbuscha (assembly GCF_021184085.1). Classification (NCBI taxonomy): domain Eukaryota; kingdom Metazoa; phylum Chordata; class Actinopteri; order Salmoniformes; family Salmonidae; genus Oncorhynchus; species Oncorhynchus gorbuscha. The sequence goes on along the minus strand of NW_025745243.1, from coordinate 758,115 downwards.
TACTGCTCTGGTCTGAACAGAATGATATACTGCTCTGGTCTGAACAGAATGATATACTGCTCTGAACAGAATGATATACTGCTCTGGTCTGAACAGAATGATATACTGCTCTGGTCTGAACAGAATGATATACTGCTCTGGTCTGAACAGAATGATATACTGCTCTGGTCTGAACAGAATGATATACTGCTCTGAACAGAATGATATACTGCTCTGAACAGAATGATATACTGCTCTGGTCTGAACAGAATGATATACTGCTCTGGTCTGAACAGAATGATATACTGCTCTGGTCTGAACAGAATGATATACTGCTCTGGTCTGAACAGAATGATATACTGCTCTGGTCTGAACAGAATGATATACTGCTCTGGTCTGAACAGAATGATATACTGCTCTGGTCTGAACAGAATGATATACTGCTCTGGTCTGAACAGAATGATATACTGCTCTGGTCTGAACAGAATGATATACTGCTCTGAACAGAATGATATACTGCTCTGAACAGAATGATATACTGCTCTGCTCTGAACAGAATGATATACTGCTCTGGTCTGAACAGAATGATATACTGCTCTGCTCTGAACAGAATGATACACTGCTCTGAACAGAATGATATACTGCTCTGGTCTGAACAGAATGATATACTGCTCTGGTCTGAACAGAATGATATACTGCTCTGGTCTGAACAGAATGATATACTGCTCTGGTCTGAACAGAATGATATACTGCTCTGCTCTGAACAGAATGATACACTGCTCTGAACAGAATGATATACTGCTCTGGTCTGAACAGAATGATATACTGCTCTGGTCTGAACAGAATGATATACTGCTCTGGTCTGAACAGAATGATATACTGCTCTGGTCTGAACAGAATGATATACTGCTCTGGTCTGAACAGAATGACACCTCCTCTCTCCCCCTCCCTGACCTCCTCTCTCCCCCTCTCCTGACCTCCATTACCCCCTCCCTGACCTCCTCTCTCCCCCTCCCTGACCTCCTTTACCCCCCTCCCTGACCGCCTAACCCCTCCCTGACCTCCCCTCTCCCTCCTCCCTTCCCTGACCCCCCCTCCTCTCTCCCCCTCCCTGACCTCCTCTCTCCCCCTCCCTGACCTCCTCTCTCCCCCTCCCTGACCTCCTTTCTCCCCCTGCCTGACCTCCTCTCTCCCCCTACCTTACCTCCTTTCTCCCCCTGCCTGACCTCCTCTCCCCCTCCCTGACCCCCCTCCCTGACCTCCTTTCTCCCCCATCCTTGACCTCCTCTCTCCCCCTCCCTGACCTCCTTTCTCCCCCTCCCTGACCCCCCTGACCTCCTTTCTCCCCCTCCCTGACCTCTCCCCCTCCCTGACCTCCTCTCTCCCCTCCCTGACCTCCCTCACCCCCTCCCTGACCTCCTCACCCCCTCCCTGACCTCCTTTCTCCCCATCCTTGACCTCCTTTCTCCCCCTCCCTGACCTCCTTTCTCCCCCTCCCTGACCTCCTTTCTCCCCCTCCCTGACCTCCTCTCTCCCCCTCCCTGACCTCCTCTCTCCCCCTCCCTGACCTCCTCTCTCCCCCCTCCCTGTTCTCCTTTCTCCCCCTCCCTGACCTCCTTTCTCCCCTGCCTGACCTCCTCTCCCCTCCTCCCTGACCCCCCCCCTGACCTCCTTTCTCCCCCCTTGACCTCCTCTCTCCCCCTCCCTGACCTCCTTTCTCCCCCTCCCTGACCTCCCCACCCCCCTGACCTCCTTTCTCCCCCTCCCTGACCTCTCCCCCTCCCTGACCTCCCTCTCCCCCCTCCCTGACCTCCTTTCTCCCCCTCCTTGACCTCCCCACCCCCTGACCTCCTTTCTCCCCCTCCCTGACCTCTCCCCCTCCCTGACCTCCTCTCTCCCCCTCCCTGACCTCCCCACCCCCTCCCTGACCTCTCCCCCTCCCTGACCTCCCCACCCCCTCCCTGACCTCCTTTCTCCCCCTCCCTGACCTCCTTTCTCACCCCTCCCTGACCTCCTCACCCCCTCCCTGACCTCCTCTCTCCCCCTCCCTGACCTCCTTTCTCCCCCTCCCTGACCTCCTCTCTCCCCCCTCCCTGACCTCCTTTCTCCCCCTCCCTGACCTCCTCACCCCCCTCCCTGACCTCCCCCACCCCCTCCCTGACCTCCTTTCTCACCCCTCCTGACCTCCTCACCCCCTCCCTGACCTCCTTTCTCCCCCTCCCTGACCTCCTTTCTCCCCCTCCCTGACCTCCTTTCTCCCCCTCCCTGACCTCCTTTCTCCCCCTCCCTGACCTCCTTTCTCCCCCTCCCTGACCTCCTCTCTCCCCCTCCCTGACCTCCTTTCTCCCCCTCCCTGACCTCCCCTCTCCCCCCTCCCTGACCTCCTTTCTCCCCCTCCCTGACCTCCCTCTCCCCCTCCCTGACCTCCCCACACCCCCTCCCTGACCTCCCCCTGACCCCCCTCCCTGACCTCTCCCCCTCCCTGACCTCTCCCCCTCCCTGACCTCCCCACCCCCCTCCCTGACCCCCCCCTCCCTGACCTCTCCCCCTCCCTGACCTCCTCTCTCCCCGACCTCCTCTCCCCCTCCCTGACCTCTCCCCCTCCCTGACCTCCTCCTCCCCCTCCCTGACCTCTCCCCCTCCCTGACCTCTCCCCCTCCCTGACCTCCCCACCCCCTCCCTGACCCCCCCCCTCCCTGACCTCTCCCCTCCCTGACCTCCCCACACCCCCTCCCTGACCCCCCTCCCTGACCTCTCCCCCTCCCTGACCTCCCCCACCCCCTCCCTGACCCCCCCTCCCTCTCCCCCTCATTGACCTCCCCCACCCCCTCCCTGACCTCCCCCTCCCTGACCTCTCCCCCACCCCCTCCCTGACCTCTCCCCCACCCCCTCCCTGACCCCCCTCCCTGACCTCTCCCCCTCCCTGACCTCCTCTCCCCCCTCCCTGACCTCTCCCCCTCCCTGACCTCCCTCTCCCCCTCCCTGACCTCTCCCCCTCCCCTGACCTCCTCTCTCCCCCTCCCTGACCTCTCCCCCTCCCTGACCTCTCCCCCTCCCTGACCCCCCCTCCCTGACCTCCCCCCCCCCCTGACCCCCCCCCCTGACCTCCTCTCCCCCTCCCTGACCTCTCCCCCTCCCTGACCTCTCCCCCTCCCTGACCTCCCTCTCCCCCTCCCTGACCTCTCCCCCTCCCTGACCTCTCCCCCTCCCTGACCTCCTCTCTCCCCCTCCCTGACCTCTCCCCCTCCCTGACCTCTCTCCCCTGACCTCCTCTCTCCCCCTCCCTGACCTCTCCCCCTCCTGACCTCTCCCCCTGACCTCTCCCCCTCCCTGACCTCTCCCCCTCCCTGACCTCTCCCCCTCCCTGACCTTTCTCCCCCTCCTGACCTCCTCTCTCCCCCTCCCATGACCTCTCCCCCTCCCTCCATGACCTCTCCCCCTCCCATGACTTCTCCCCTCCCTCCTCCCTGAACTCTCCCCCTCCCTGACCTCCTTTCTCCCCCTCCCTGACCTCCTTTCTCCCCCTGCCTGACCTCCTCTCCCCTCCTCCCTGACCCCCCTCCCTGACCTCCTTTCTCCCCCATCCTTGACCTCCTCTCTCCCCCTCCCTGACCTCCTTTCTCCCCCTCCTTGACCTCCCCACCCCCCTGACCTCCTTTCTCCCCCTCCCTGACCTCTCCCCTCCCTGACCTCTCCCCCTCCCTGACCTCCCCACCCCCTCCCTGACCTCCCCACCCCCCTCCCCCCCCTGACCTCTCCCCCTCCCTGACCTCCCCACCCCCTCCCTGACCTCCTTTCTCCCCCTCCCTGACCTCCTTTCTCACCCCTCCCTGACCTCCTCACCCCCTCCCTGACCTCCTCTCCCCCCCTCCCTGACCTCCTTTCTCCCCCTCCCTGACCTCCTCTCTCCCCCTCCCTGACCTCCTTTCTCCCCCTCCCTGACCTCCTCCCCCCTCCCTGACCTCCCCACCCCCTCCCTGACCTCCTTTCTCACCCCTCCCTGACCTCCTCACCCCCTCCCTGACCTCCCTTTCTCCCCCCATCCCTGACCTCCTTTCTCCCCCTCCCTGACCTCCTTTCTCCCCCTCCCTGACCTCCTTTCTCCCCCTCCCTGACCTCCTTTCTCCCCCTCCCTGACCTCCTCTCTCCCCCTCCCTGACCTCCTTTCTCCCCCTCCCTGACCTCCTCTCTCCCCCTCCCTGACCTCCTTTCTCCCCCTCCCTGACCTCCTCTCTCCCCCCCCTCCCTGACCTCCCCACCCCCTCCCTGACCTCCCCACACCCCCTCCCTGACCCCCCCTCCCTGACCTCTCCCCTCCCTGACCTCCCCACACCCCCTCCCTGACCCCCCCTCCCTGACCTCTCCCCCTCCCCGACCTCCTCTCTCCCCCTCCCTGACCTCCTCTCTCCCCCGACCTCCTCTCTCCCCCTCCCTGACCTCTCCTCCCCCGACCTCCCTCTCCCCCTCCCTGACCTCTCCCCCTCCCTGACCTCCTCTCTCCCCCTCCCTGACCTCTCCCCCTCCCTGACCTCTCCCCTCCCTGACCTCCCCACCCCCTCCCTGACCCCCCCTCCCTGACCTCTCCCCCTCCCTGACCTCTCCCCCTCCCTGACCTCCCCACACCCCCTCCCTGACCCCCCCCTCCCTGACCTCTCCCCCTCCCTGACCTCCCCCACCCCCCTCCCTGACCCCCCCTCCCTGACCCTCCCCCTCCCTGACCTCCCCACCCCCCCCTGACCCCCCCTCCCTGACCTCTCCCCCACCCCCTCCCTGACCTCTCCCCCACCCCCTCCCTGACCCCCCCTCCCTGACCTCTCCCCTCCCTGACCTCCTCTCTCCCCCTCCCTGACCTCTCCCCCTCCCTGACCTCTCCCCCTCCCTGACCCCCCCCTCCCTGACCCCCCCCTCCCTGACCTCTCCCCTCCCTGACCTCCTCTCCCCCTCCCTGACCTCTCCCCCCTCCCTGACCTCTCCCCCTCCCTGACCTCCTCTCTCCCCCTCCCTGACCTCTCCCCCCCCTCCCTGACCTCTCCCCCTCCCTGACCTCCTCTCTCCCCCTCCCTGACCTCTCCCCTCCCTGACCTGACCTCTCCCCCCTGACCTCTCCCCTCCCTGACCTCTCCCCCCCTCCCTGACCTCTCCCCTCCCTGACCTCTCCCCCTCCCCTGACCTCTCCCCCCTGACCTCTCCCCCTCCCTGACCTCTCCCCCTCCCTGACCTCTCCCCCCTCCCTGACCTTTCTCCCCCCCTCCCTGACCTCCTCTCTCCCCCTCCATGACCTCTCCCCCCTCCCCCCATGACCTCTCCCCCTCCCCCATGACCTATCCCCCTCCCTCCTCCCTGACCTCTCCCCCTCCCTGACCTCCCTTTCTCCCCCTCCCTGACCTCCCCCCCCTGACCTCTCCCCCTCCCTGACCTCCCTCTCTCCCCCTCCCTGACCTCTCCCCCTCCCTGACCTCTCCCCCTCCCTGACCTCTCCCCCTCCCTGACCTCCTCTCCCCCTCCCTCCATGACCTCTCCCCCTCCCTCCTCCCTGACCTCTCCCCCTCCCTGACCTCCTTTCTCCCCCTCCCTGACCTCTCCCCCCTGACCTCTCCCCCTCCCTGACCTCCTCTCTCCCCCTCCCTGACCTCTCCCCCTCCCTGACCTCTCCCCCTCCCTGACCTCTCCCCCTCCCTGACCTCTCCCCCTCCCTGACCTCCTCTCTCCCCCTCCCTGACCTCCTCTCTCCCCCTCCCCTGACCTCCCCTCTCCCCCTCCCTGACCTCCCTCTCTCCCCCTCCCTGACCTCTCCCCCTCCCTGACCTCTCCCCCTCCCTGACCTCTCCCCCTCCCTGACCTCTCCCCCTCCCTGACCTCTCCCCCTCCCTGACCTCTCCCCCTCCCTGACCTCCTCTCTCCCCTCTCCCTGACCTCCCTCTCTCCCTCTCCCTGACCTCCTCTCTCCCCCTCCCTGACCTCTCCCCCTCTCCCTGACCTCCTCTCCCCCCTCTCCTGACCTCCTCTCTCCCCTCTCCCTGACCTCCTCTCCTCCCTGACCTCCTCTCTCCCCCTCCCCTCCCCTGACCTCCTCTCTCCCCCTCCCTGACCTCTCCCCCTCCCTGACCTCTCCCCCCTCCTGACCTCCTCCCCCCTCCCTGACCTCTCCCCTGACCTCTCCCCCCTGACCTCTCCCCCTCCCTGACCTCTCCCCCTGACCTCTCCCCCTCCCTGACCTCTCCCCCTCCTTGACCTCCTCTATCCCCCTCCCTGACCTCTCCCCTCCCTGACCTCTCCCCCTCCCTGATCTCCTCTCTCCCCCTCCCTCCTCCCTGACCTCCTCTCTCCCCTCCCCCTCCCTGACCTCTCCCCTCCCTGACCTCCCTCCCCCCCCTGACCTCTCCCCCCCTGACCTCTCCCCCTCCCTGACCTCTCCCCCTCCCTGACCTCCTTTCTCCCCCTCCCTGACTTCCTCTTGTACTCAATCCCAACATGTCTGACACAAACACAAGTATGCAAGGACACAAACACACACTGTAAAACCCTGTGGTAGCCAGTCTATGCAGTTTGTTGGTCAGTCAGTAAACAGGCTCTCTCTCTCTTGAAAACAGATTGAATGAAGATGACAGATTTTACACTAAGAGACAGACAGGACACAAACACACAGCGGGGTCACACCGGTCTCAGAGGTCACGGCACTGCGCTGCACAGCTGTAAAAACACACCAGATAAAATAACACGCTGTGAGAGGAGGAGAGAGGACCTGGGGGAACACAGAGCAAGTTCCTACATAAACACAAGCTAGCCCAGGGGGTGAAAGGTAGAGGAGAGAGAGGGTGAAGGGGAGAGGAGAGAGGGGGTGAACGGTAGAGGAGAGAGGGGGTGAAGGGTAGAGGGAGAGAGGGGGTGAACGGTAGAGGAGAGAGGGGTGAAGGGTAGAGGAGAGAGGAGAGAGGGTGAAGGGTAGAGGAGAGAGGAGAAAGGGTGAAGGGTAGAGGAGAGAGGAGAAAGGGTGAAGGGTAGAGGAGAGAGGAGAAAGGGTGAAGGGGAGGGAGGAGAGGAGAGAGGAGAGAGAGGGTGAAGGAGAGGAGAGAGGGTTAAGGAGAGAGGGTGAGAGAGAGAGAGAGAGGAGAGAGGGGGTGAAGGGTAGAGGAGGGTGAAGAGGGTAAGGAGAGAGGGTGAAGGGTGAGAGGAGAGGGGGTGAAGAGGAGAGAGGGGTGAAGGGTAGAGGAGAGAGGAGAGAGGGTGAAGGGTAGAGGTAGAGGAGAAAGGGTGAAGGGTAGAGGAGAGAGGGAGGGTGAAGGGAGAGGAGAGAGGAGAGGGTGAGAGGGAGAGGGTTAAGGGAGAGAGGGTGAAGGAGAGAGGAGAGTAGGGAAGGGTGAAGAGGAGAGAGGAGAGGGTGAAGGGTAGAGGAGAGAGAGAGAGAGGAGAAGGGTGAAGGAGAGAGGAGGTGAAGGGAGAGGAGAGAGGAGAGAGGGTGAAGGGTAGAGAGAGGGTGAAGGGTAGAGGAGAGGGGTTAAGGATAAGAGGAAAGGTCTGTGAAGGAGAGGACTACCTTAAGATGAAGGGTATAAGAGGTCTGTGATAGGATGGACTACCTTAAGATAAGATAAGGAGGTGAAGGAGATAGGAGGTGAAGTGATAGGAGGACTAGAGGGGGTGAAGATAAGAGTATAAAGGGTGAAGGATGGACTACCTTAAGATAAGAGTATAAAGGTCTGTGATAGGATGGACTACCTTAAGATAAGAGTATAAAGGTCTGTGATAGGATGGACTACCTTAAGATAAGATAAGAGTATAAAGGTCTGTGATAGGATGGACTACCTTAAGATAAGATAAGAGTATAAAGGTCTGTGATAGGATGGACTACCTTAAGATAAGAGTATAAAGGTCTGTGATAGGATGGACTACCTTAAGATAAGATAAGAGTATAAAGGTCTGTGATAGGATGGACTACCTTAAGATAAGATAAGAGTATAAAGGTCTGTGATAGGATGGACTACCTTAAGATAAGAGTATAAAGGTCTGTGATAGGATGGACTACCTTAAGATAAGCTAAGAGTATAAAGGTCTGTGATAGGATGGACTACCTTAAGATAAGAGTAGAAAGGTCTGTGATAGGATGGACTACCTTAAGATAAGAGTATAAAGGTCTGTGATAGGATGGACTACCTTAAGATAAGAGTATAAAGGTCTGTGATAGGATGGACTACCTTAAGATAAGAGTATAAAGGTCTGTGATAGGATGGACTACCTTAAGATAAGAGTATAAAGGTCTGTGATAGGATGGACTACCTTAAGATAAGATAAGAGTATAAAGGTCTGTGATAGGATGAACTACCTAAGATAAGATAAGAGTATAAAGGTCTGTGATAGGATGGACTACCTTAAGATAAGAGTATAAAGGTCTGTGATAGGATGGACTACCTTAAGATAAGCTAAGAGTATAAAGGTCTGTGATAGGATGGACTACCTTAAGATAAGAGTAGAAAGGTCTGTGATAGGATGGACTACCTTAAGATAAGAGTATAAAGGTCTGTGATAGGATGGACTACCTTAAGATAAGAGTATAAAGGTCTGTGATACGATGAACTACCTTAAGATAAGAGTATAAAGGTCTGTGATAGGATGGACTACCTTAAGATAAGATAAGTGTGTGGAACCACCAGACAGGACCAGAATGTGAAAACTAAAATGTTTATTGAGCAGAAACAGTACTCAGAACAACATTATGCTTTAATCAAAAATATCTCTGGAACAGTAGCAAGGTCAATGGGTCAGAGGTCAGCACCCCCCAGAAACAAAACAAACGTAAAGAGTAGAAAGCAACAGCTAGCAGCGTTCACTCTACCATGATCACATCTCAGTCTATTAACTGATGAAGACACCTGGTACTAGATAACAGTCTGGAAGAGGAGGACGAGGGTCTGTAGTAGAGGAGGAGGGTTATACCATGATCTGTAGTCTATTAAGGAGAAGACACCTGGTTACTAGATAACAGTCTGGAAGAGGAGGAGGAGGGGGTTATAGGTGTCTGTAGTAGAGGAGGAGGAGGGTTATAGGTGTCTGTAGTAGAGGAGGAGGAGGGGTTATAGGTGTCTGTAGTAGAGGAGGAGGAGGTTATAGGTGTCTGTAGTAGAGGAGGAGGAGGGTTATAGGTGTCTGTAGTAGAGGAGGAGGAGGGTTATAGGTGTCTGTAGTAGAGGAGGAGGAGGGTTATAGGTGTCTGTAGTAGAGGAGGAGGAGGGTTATAGGTGTCTGTAGTAGAGGAGGAGGGGTTATAGGTGTCTGTAGTAGAGGAGGGTTATAGGTGTCTGTAGTAGAGGAGGAGGAGGGTTATAGGTGTCTGTAGTAGAGGAGGAGGAGGGTTATAGGTGTCTGTAGTAGAGGAGGAGGAGGGTTATAGGTGTCTGTAGTAGAGGAGGAGGAGGGTTATAGGTGTCTGTAGTAGAGGAGGAGGAGGGTTATAGGTGTCTGTAGTAGAGGAGGAGGAGGGTTATAGGTGTCTGTAGTAGAGGAGGAGGAGGGTTATAGGTGTCTGTAGTAGAGGAGGAGGGGTTATAGGTGTCTGTAGTAGAGGAGGAGGGGGTTATAGGTGTCTGTAGTAGAGGAGGAGGGGTTATAGGTGTCTGTAGTAGAGGAGGAGGGTTATAGGTGTCTGTAGTAGAGGAGGAGGAGGGTTATAGGTGTCTGTAGTAGAGGAGGAGGAGGGGTTATAGGTGTCTGTAGTAGAGGAGGAGGAGGGTTATAGGTGTCTGTAGTAGAGGAGGAGGAGGGTTATAGGTGTCTGTAGTAGAGGAGGAGGAGGGTTATAGGTGTCTGTAGTAGAGGAGGAGGAGGGTTATAGGTGTCTGTAGTAGAGGAGGAGGAGGTTATAGGTGTCTGTAGTAGAGGAGGAGGAGGGTTATAGGTGTCTGTAGTAGAGGAGGAGGGGGTTATAGGTGTCTGTAGTAGAGGAGGAGGGGGTTATAGGTGTCTGTAGTAGAGGAGGAGGAGGGGTTATAGGTGTCTGTAGTAGAGGAGGAGGAGGGTTATAGGTGTCTGTAGTAGAGGAGGAGGCAGGAGGGTTATAGGTGTCTGTAGTAGAGGAGGAGGAGGGTTATAGGTGTCTGTAGTAGAGGAGGAGGGTTATAGGTGTCTGTAGTAGAGGAGGAGGAGGGTTATAGGTGTCTGTAGTAGAGGAGGAGGAGGGTTATAGGTGTCTGTAGTAGAGGAGGAGGAGGGTTATAGGTGTCTGTAGTAGGAGGTTATAGGTGTCTGTAGTAGAGGAGGAGGGTTATAGGTGTCTGTAGTAGAGGAGAGGAGGGTTATAGGTGTCTGTAGTAGAGGAGGGTTATAGGTGTCTGTAGTAGAGGAGAGGAGGGTTATAGGTGTCTGTAGTAGAGGAGGAGGAGGGTTATAGGTGTCTGTAGTAGAGGAGGAGGAGGGTTATAGGTGTCTGTAGTAGAGGAGGAGGAGGGGTTATAGGTGTCTGTAGTAGAGGAGGAGGAGGGTTATAGGTGTCTGTAGTAGAGGAGGGGTTATAGGTGTCTGTAGTAGAGGAGGAGGGGTTATAGGTGTCTGTAGTAGGAGGGTTATAGGTGTCTGTAGTAGAGGAGGAGGAGGGGTTATAGGTGTCTGTAGTAGAGGAGGAGGGGGTTATAGGTGTCTGTAGTAGAGGAGGAGGAGGGTTATAGGTGTCTGTAGTAGAGGAGGAGGAGGGTTATAGGTGTCTGTAGTAGAGGAGGAGGGGGTTATAGGTGTCTGTAGTAGAGGAGGAGGAGGGTTATAGGTGTCTTATAGGTGTCTCTGTAGTAGAGGAGGAGGGGGTTATAGGTGTCTGTAGTAGAGGAGGAGGAGGGTTATAGGTGTCTGTAGTAGAGGAGGAGGGTTATAGGTGTCTGTAGTAGAGGAGGAGGAGGGTTATAGGTGTCTGTAGTAGAGGAGGGAGGGGTTATAGGTGTCTGTAGTAGAGGAGGAGGGGTTATAGGTGTCTGTAGTAGAGGAGGAGGAGGGTTATAGGTGTCTGTAGTAGAGGAGGGTTATAGGTGTCTGTAGTAGGAGGAGGAGGGTTATAGGTGTCTGTAGTAGAGGAGGAGGAGGGTTATAGGTGTCTGTAGTAGGAGGAGGAGGGTTATAGGTGTCTGTAGTAGAGGAGGAGGAGGGTTATAGGTGTCTGTAGTAGGAGGAGAGGGTTATAGGTGTCTGTAGTAGAGGAGGAGGAGGAGGGTTATAGGTGTCTGTAGTAGGAGAGGAGGAGGGTTATAGGTGTCTGTAGTAGAGGAGGAGGAGGGTTATAGGTGTCTGTAGTAGAGGAGGAGGGGTTATAGGTGTCTGTAGTAGAGGAGGAGGGGGTTATAGGTGTCTGTAGTAGAGGAGGAGAGGGTTATAGGTGTCTGTAGTAGAGGAGGAGGGGGTTATAGGTGTCTGTAGTAGAGGAGGAGGAGGGTTATAGGTGTCTGTAGTAGAGGAGGAGGAGGGTTATAGGTGTCTGTAGTAGAGGAGGAGGGGGTTATAGGTGTCTGTAGTAGAGGAGGAGGAGGAGGGTTATAGGTGTCTGTAGAGGAGGAGGAGTAGAGGAGGAGGAGGGTTATAGGTGTCTGTAGTAGAGGAGGAGGGGGTTATAGGTGTCTGTAGTAGGAGGAGGAGGGTTATAGGTGTCTGTAGTAGAGGAGGAGGGTTATAGGTGTCTGTAGTAGAGGAGGAGGGGGTTATAGGTGTCTGTAGTAGAGGAGGAGGAGGGTTATAGGTGTCTGTAGTAGAGGAGGAGGAGGGTTATAGGTGTCTGTAGTAGAGGAGGAGGAGGGTTATAGGTGTCTGTAGTAGAGGAGGAGGGTTATAGGTGTCTGTAGTAGAGAGGAGGAGGGGTTATAGGTGTCTGTAGTAGAGGAGGAGGGGGTTAGGTGTCTGTAGTAGAGGAGGAGGAGGAGGGTTATAGGTGTCTGTAGTAGGTGTCTGAGTAGAGGAGGGTTATAGGTGTCTGTAGTAGAGGAGGAGAGGGTTATAGGTGTCTGTAGTAGGAGGAGGAGGGTTATAGGTGTCTGTAGTAGAGGAGGAGGGTTATAGGTGTCTGTAGTAGAGGAGGAGGAGGGTTATAGGTGTCTGTAGTAGGAGGAGGAGGGTTATAGGTGTCTGTAGTAGAGGAGGAGGAGGGTTATAGGTGTCTGTAGTAGAGGAGGAGGAGGGTTATAGGTGTCTGTAGTGGTAGGAGGAGGGTTATAGGTGTCTGTAGTAGAGGAGGAGGAGGGGTTATAGGTGTCTGTAGTAGAGGAGGAGGAGGGTTATAGGTGTCTGTAGTAGAGGAGGAGGAGGGTTATAGGTGTCTGTAGTAGAGGAGGAGGAGGGTTATAGGTGTCTGTAGAGGAGGAGGAGTAGTAGAGGAGGAGGTTATAGGTGTCTGTAGTAGAGGAGGAGGAGGGTTATAGGTGTCTGTAGTAGAGGAGGAGGAGGGTTATAGGTGTCT
>NW_025745243.1:685262-745215 GCF_021184085.1 Oncorhynchus gorbuscha | reverse complement strand
GCTACTACAGACACCTATAACCCCCTCCTCGCTACTACAGACACCTATAACCCCCCTCGCTACTACAGACACCTATAACCCCCCTCGCTACTACAGACACCTATAAACCCTCCTCCTCTACTACAGACACCTATAACCCTCCTCCTCCTCTACTACAGACACCTATAACCCTCCTCCTCCTCTACTACAGACACCTATAACCCTCCTCCTCCTCTACTACAGACACCTATAACCCTCCTCCTCCTCTACTACAGACACCTATAACCCCTCCTCCTCTACTACAGACACCTATAACCCCCTCCTCCTCTACTACAGACACCTATAACCCTCCTCCTCCTCTACTACAGACACCTATAACCCTCCTCCTCCTCTACTACAGACACCTATAACCCTCCTCCTCCTCACTCTACTACAGACACCTATAACCCTCCTCCTCCTCTACTACAGACACCTATAACCCTCCTCCTCCTCTACTACAGACACCTATAACCCTCCTCCTCCTCTACTACAGACACCTATAACCCTCCTCCTCCTCTACTACAGACACCTATAACCCTCCTCCTCCTCTACTACAGACACCTATAACCCTCCTCCTCCTCTACTACAGACACCTATAACCCCCCTCCTCCTCTACTACAGACACCTATAACCCTCCTCCTCCTCTACTACAGACACCTATAACCCTCCTCCTCCTCTACTACAGACACCTATAACCCCCCTCCTCCTCTACTACAGACACCTATAACCCCCTCCTCCTCTACTACAGACACCTATAACCTTCCTCCTCCTCTACTACAGACACCTATAACCCTCCTCCTCCTCTACTACAGACACCTATAACCCTCCTCTACTACAGACACCTATAACCCTCCTCCTCCTCTACTACAGACACCTATAACCCTCCTCCTCCTCTACTACAGACACCTATAACCCTCCTCCTCCTCTACTACAGACACCTATAACCCTCCTCCTCCTCTACTACAGACACCTATAACCCTCCTCCTCCTCTACTACAGACACCTATAACCCTCCTCCTCCTCTACTACAGACACCTATAACCCTCCTCCTCCTCTACTACAGACACCTATAACCCTCCTCCTCTACTACAGACACCTATAACCCCCCTCCTCCTCTACTACAGACACCTATAACCCTCCTCCTCCTCCTCTACTACAGACACCTATAACCCCCCTCCTCCTCTACTACAGACACCTATAACCCTCCTCCTCCTCTACTACAGACACCTATAACCCCTCCTCCTCCTCTACTACAGACACCTATAACCCCCCTCCTCCTCCTCTACTACAGACACCTATAACCCCCTCCTCCTCTACTACAGACACCTATAACCCCCTCCTCCTCTACTACAGACACCTATAACCCCCTCCTCCTCTACTACAGACACCTATAACCCCTCCTCCTCCTCTACTACAGACACCTATAACCCCCTCCTCCTCTACTACAGACACCTATAACCCTCCTCCTCCTCTACTACAGACACCTATAACCCCCTCCTCCTCCTCTACTACAGACACCTATAACCCTCCTCCTCCTCTACTACAGACACCTATAACCCCTCCTCCTCTACTACAGACACCTATAACCCTCCTCCTCCTCTACTACAGACACCTATAACCCTCCTCCTCCTCTACTACAGACACCTATAACCCTCCTCCTCCTCTACTACAGACACCTATAACCCTCCTCCTCCTCTACTACAGACACCTATAACCCTCCTCCTCCTCTACTACAGACACCTATAACCCCCCTCCTCCTCTACTACAGACACCTATAACCCTCCTCCTCCTCTACTACAGACACCTATAACTCCCCTCCTCCTCTACTACAGACACCTATAACCCCTCCTCCTCCTCTACTACAGACACCTATAACCCCTCCTCCTCTACTACAGACACCTATAACCCTCCTCCTCCTCTACTACAGACACCTATAACCCTCCTCCTCCTCTACTACAGACACTTATAACCCCTCCTCCTCTACTACAGACACCTATAACCCTCCTCCTCCTCTACTACAGACACCTATAACCCTCCTCCTCCTCTACTACAGACACCTATAACCCCCCTCCTCCTCTCTACTACAGACACCTATAACCCTCCTCCTCCTCTACTACAGACACCTATAACCCCTCCTCCTCCTCTACTACAGACACCTATAACCCTCCTCCTCCTCTACTACAGACACCTATAACCCTCCTCCTCCTCTACTACAGACACCTATAACCCTCCTCCTCTACTACAGACACCTATAACCCTCCTCCTCTACTACAGACACCTATAACCCCCTCCTCCTCTACTACAGACACCTATAACCCTCCTCCTCTACTACAGACACCTATAACCCTCCTCCTCCTCTACTACAGACACCTATAACCCTCCTCCTCCTCTACTACAGACACCTATAACCCTCCTCCTCCTCTACTACAGACACCTATAACCCTCCTCCTCCTCTACTACAGACACCTATAACCCTCCTCCTCCTCTACTACAGACACCTATAACCCCCCTCCTCCTCTACTACAGACACCTATAACCCTCCTCCTCCTCTACTACAGACACCTATAACCCTCCTCCTCCTCTACTACAGACACCTATAACCTCCTCCTCCTCTACTACAGACACCTATAACCCTCCTCCTCCTCTACTACAGACACCTATAACCCTCCTCCTCCTCTACTACAGACACCTATAACCCTCCTCCTCCTCTACTACAGACACCTATAACCCTCCTCCTCCTCTACTACAGACACCTATAACCCTCCTCCTCTACTACAGACACCTATAACCCCCTCCTCCTCTACTACAGACACCTATAACCCTCCTCCTCCTCCTCTACCCTACTACAGACACCTATAACCCCCTCCTCCTCTACTACAGACACCTATAACCCCCTCCTCCTCTACTACAGACACCTATAACCCTCCTCCTCCTCCTCTACTACAGACACCTATAACCCTCCTCCTCCTCTACTACAGACACCTATAACCCCCTCCTCCTCTACTACAGACACCTATAACCCCCTCCTCCTCTACTACAGACACCTATAACCCCCTCCTCCTCCTCTACTACAGACACCTATAACCCCCTCCTCCTCTACTACAGACACCTATAACCCCCCTCCTCCTCTACTACAGACACCTATAACCCCCTCCTCCTCTACTAGACACCTATAACCCTCCTCCTCCTCTACTACAGACACCTATAACCCCCTCCTCCTCTACTACAGACACCTATAACCCTCCTCCTCCTCTACTACAGACACCTATAACCCTCCTCCTCCTCTACTACAGACACCTATAACCCTCCTCCTCCTCTACTACAGACACCTATAACCCTCCTCCTCCTCTACTACAGACACCTATAACCCTCCTCCTCCTCTACTACAGACACCTATAACCCTCCTCCTCCTCTACTACAGACACCTATAACCCTCCTCCTCTACTACAGACACCTATAACCCTCCTCCTCCTCTACTACAGACACCTATACCCCCTCCTCCTCCTCTACTACAGACACCTATAACCCTCCTCCTCCTCTACTACAGACACCTATAACCCCCCTCCTCTACTACAGACACCTATAACCCTCCTCCTCCTCTACTACAGACACCTATAACCCTCCTCCTCCTCTACTACAGACACCTATAACCCCTCCTCCTCTACTACAGACACCTATAACCCTCCTCCTCCTCTACTACAGACACCTATAACCCTCCTCCTCCTCTACTACAGACACCTATAACCCTCCTCTACTACAGACACCTATAACCCTCCTCCTCCTCTACTACAGACACCTATAACCCCTCCTCCTCCTCTACTACAGACACCTATAACCCTCCTCTACTACAGACACCTATAACCCTCCTCCTCCTCTACTACAGACACCTATAACCCTCCTCCTCCTCTACTACAGACACCTATAACCCTCCTCCTCTACTACAGACACCTATAACCCCTCCTCCTCCTCTACTACAGACACCTATAACCCTCCTCCTCCTCTACTACAGACACCTATAACCCTCCTCCCTCTACTACAGACACCTATAACCCTCCTCCTCCTCTACTACAGACACCTATAACCCTCCTCCTCCTCTACTACAGACACCTATAACCCTCCTCCTCCTCTACTACAGACACCTCTAACCCCCCCTCCTCTACTACAGACACCTATAACCCCCCTCCTCCTCTACTACAGACACCTATAACCCTCCTCCTCTACTACAGACACCTATAACCCTCCTCCTCCTCTACTACAGACACCTATAACCCTCCTCCTCCTCTACTACAGACACCTATAACCCTCCTCCTCCTCTACTACAGACACCTATAACCCTCCTCCTCCTCTACTACAGACACCTATAACCCCCTCTCCTCTACTACAGACACCTATAACCCTCCTCCTCCTCTACTACAGACACCTATAACCCTCCTCCTCTACTACAGACACCTATAACCCTCCTCCTCCTCTACTACAGACACCTATAACCCTCCTCCTCCTCTACTACAGACACCTATAACCCTCCTCCTCCTCTACTACAGACACCTATAACCCTCCTCCTCCTCTACTACAGACACCTATAACCCTCCTCCTCCTCTACTACAGACACCTATAACCCCCCTCCTCTACTACAGACACCTATAACCCCCTCCTCCTCTACTACAGACACCTATAACCCCTCCTCCTCTACTACAGACACCTATAACCCTCCTCCTCCTCTACTACAGACACCTATAACCCCTCCTCCTCCTCTACTACAGACACCTATAACCCTCCTCCTCCTCTACTACAGACACCTATAACCCCTCCTCCTCCTCTACTACAGACACCTATAACCCTCCTCCTCCTCTACTACAGACACCTATAACCCTCCTCCTCCTCTACTACAGACACCTATAACCCTCCTCCTCCTCTACTACAGACACCTATAACCCCCCTCCTCCTCTACTACAGACACCTATAACCCTCCTCTACTACAGACACCTATAACCCCTCCTCCTCTCTACTACAGACACCTATAACCCCCTCCTCCTCTACTACAGACACCTATAACCCTCCTCTCCTCTACTACAGACACCTATAACCCTCCTCCTCCTCTACTACAGACACCTATAACCCCCCTCCTCCTCTACTACAGACACCTATAACCCTCCTCCTCCTCTACTACAGACACCTATAACCCTCCTCCTCTACTACAGACACCTATAACCCTCCTCCTCCTCTACTACAGACACCTATAACCCTCCTCCTCCTCTACTACAGACACCTATAACCCTCCTCTACTACAGACACCTATAACCCTCCTCCTCCTCTACTACAGACACCTATAACCCTCCTCCTCCTCTACTACAGACACCTATAACCCTCCTCCTCCTCTACTACAGACACCTATAACCCTCCTCCTCTACTACAGACACCTATAACCCCCTCCTCCTCTACTACAGACACCTATAACCCTCCTCCTCCTCTACTACAGACACCTATAACCCTCCTCCTCCTCTACTACAGACACCTATAACCCCTCCTCCTCTACTACAGACACCTATAACCCTCCTCCTCCTCTACTACAGACACCTATAACACTCCTCCTCCTCTACTACAGACACCTATAACCCCTCCTCCTCCTCTACTACAGACACCTATAACCCTCCTCCTCCTCTACTACAGACACCTATAACCCTCCTCTACTACAGACCCTCGTCCTCCTCTTCCAGACTGTTATCTAGTACCAGGTGTCTTCATCAGTTAATAGACTGAGATGTGATCATGGTAGAGCGAACGCTGCTAGCTGTTGCTTTCTACTCTTTACGTTTGTTTTGTTTCTGGGGGGGGTGCTGACCTCTGACCCATTGACCTTGCTACTGTTCCAGAGATATTTTTGATTAAAGCATAATGTTGTTCTGAGTACTGTTTCTGCTCAATAAACATTTTAGTTTTCACATTCTGGTCCTGTCTGGTGGTTCCACACACTTAACTTATCTTATCTTAAGGTAGTCCATCCTATCACAGACCTTTATACTCTTATCTTAAGGTAGTTCATCGTATCACAGACCTTTATACTCTTATCTTAAGGTAGTCCATCCTATCACAGACCTTTATACTCTTATCTTAAGGTAGTCCATCCTATCACAGACCTTTATACTCTTATCTTAAGGTAGTCCATCCTATCACAGACCTTTATACTCTTAGCTTATCTTAAGGTAGTCCATCCTATCACAGACCTTTATACTCTTATCTTAAGGTAGTTCATCCTATCACAGACCTTTATACTCTTATCTTAAGGTAGTTCATCGTATCACAGACCTTTATACTCTTATCTTATCTTAAGGTAGTCCATCCTATCACAGACCTTTATACTCTTATCTTAAGGTAGTCCATCCTATCACAGACCTTTATACTCTTATCTTAAGGTAGTCCATCCTATCACAGACCTTTATACTCTTATCTTAAGGTAGTCCATCCTATCACAGACCTTTATACTCTTAGCTTATCTTAAGGTAGTCCATCCTATCACAGACCTTTATACTCTTATCTTAAGGTAGTCCATCCTATCACAGACCTTTATACTCTTAGCTTATCTTAAGGTAGTCCATCCTATCACAGACCTTTATACTCTTATCTTAAGGTAGTCCATCCTATCACAGACCTTTATACTCTTATCTTATCTTAAGGTAGTCCATCCTATCACAGACCTTTATACTCTTATCTTATCTTAAGGTAGTCCATCCTATCACAGACCTTTATACTCTTATCTTAAGGTAGTCCATCCTATCACAGACCTTTATACTCTTATCTTAAGGTAGTCCATCCTATCACAGACCTTTATACTCTTATCTTATCTTAAGGTAGTCCATCCTATCACAGACCTTTATACTCTTATCTTAAGGTAGTCCATCCTATCACAGACCTTTATACTCTTATCTTAAGGTAGTCCTCTGCCCTTCACCCTCTCTCCTCTACCCTTCACCCCCTCTCTCCTCTCTCCTTCACCTCCTCTCTCCTTCACCTCCTCTCTCCTCTCTCTCTCTCCTCTCTCCTTCACCCCCTCTCTCCTCTCTCCTCTACCCTTCACCCTCTCTCCTCTCTCCTCTGCCCTTCACCCTCTCTCCTCTCTCCTTCACCCCCTCTCTCCTCTACCCTTCACCCTCTCTCCTCTACCCTTCACCCTCTCTCCTCTCTCCTTCACCCCCTCTCTCCTCTACCCTTCACCCTCTCTCCTCTCTCCTCTACCCTTCACCCCCCTCTCTCCTCTCTCCTCTCCTCCTTCACCCTCTCTCCCTCTCTCCTTCTCCCCCTCTCTCCTCTCTCTCTCTCTCCTCTCTCCTCTCTCCTCTCTCTCTCTACTCTCCCTTCACCCTTTCTCCTCTCTCCTCTACCCTTCACCCTTTCTCCTCTCTCCTCTACCCTTCACCCTCTCTCCTCTCTCCTCTACCCTTCACCCCTCTCTCTCTCCTCTACCCTTCACCCCCTCTCCTCCTCTACCCTTCACCCCCTCTCTCCTCTACCGTTCACCCCCTCTCTCCTCTCCCCTTCACCCTCTCTCTCCTCTACCTTTCACCCCCTGGGCTAGCTTGTGTTTATGTAGGAACTTGCTCTGTGTTCCCCCAGGTCCTCTCTCCTCCTCTCACAGCGTGTTATTTTATCTGGTGTGTTTTTACAGCTGTGCAGCGCAGTGCCGTGACCTCTGAGACCGGTGTGACCCCGCTGTGTGTTTGTGTCCTGTCTGTCTCTTAGTGTAAAATCTGTCATCTTCATTCAATCTGTTTTCAAGAGAGAGAGAGCCTGTTTACTGACTGACCAACAAACTGCATAGACTGGCTACCACAGGGTTTTACAGTGTGTGTTTGTGTCCTTGCATACTTGTGTTTGTGTCAGACATGTTGGGATTGAGTACAAGAGGAAGTCAGGGAGGGGGAGAAAGGAGGTCAGGGAGGGGGGAGGGTCAGGGAGGGGGAGAGGGTCAGGGGGGGGGAGAGGTCAGGGAGGGGGAGAGGAGGTCAGGGAGGGGAGAGGTCAGGGGGGGGAGAGGAGGTCAGGGAGGAGGGAGGGGGAGAGAGGAGGTCAGGGAGGAGGGAGGGGGAGAGGGAGATCAGGGAGGGGGAGAGGTCAGGGAGGGGGATAGAGGAGGTCAGGGAGGGGGAGAGGTCAGGGGAGGGGGAGAGGTCAGGGGGGGGAGAGGTCAGGGAGGGGGAGAGGTCAGGGGGGGAGAGGTCAGGGGGGGGAGAGGTCAGGGAGGGGGGGGAGGAGGTCAGGGAGGGGGAGAGGTCAGGGAGGGGGAGAGGTCAGGGAGGGGGAGAGGTCAGGGGGGGGAGAGGTCAGGGAGGGGGAGAGAGGAGGTCAGGGAGGGGGAGAGAGGAGGTCAGGGAGGGGGAGAGAGGAGGTCAGGGAGGGGGAGAGAGGAGGTCAGGGGGGGGAGAGAGGAGGTCAGGGAGGGGGAGAGAGGAGGTCAGGGAGGGGGAGAGAGGTCGGGGAGAGGGGAGGGTCAGGGAGGGGGGAGGTCAGGGAGGGGGGAGAGGGTCAGGGAGGGGGAGAGGTCAGGGAGGGGGAGAGGTCAGGGAGGGGGAGAGGGTCAGGGAGGGGGAGAGGTCAGGGGGGGAGGGGGAGGGGGAGAGGTCAGGGAGGGGGAGAGAGGAGGTCAGGGAGGGGGAGAGGGAGGTCAGGGAGGGGGAGAGAGGAGGTCAGGGAGGGGGAGAGGGAGGGGGAGAGGTCAGGGAGGGGGAGAGAGGAGGTCAGGGAGGGGGAGAGGGAGGGAGGGGGAGAGGTCAGGGAGGGGGAGAGGGGAGGGAGGGGGAGGGGGAGAGGGAGGTCAGGGAGGGGGAGAGGGAGGGTCAGGGAGGGGGAGAGGGAGGTCAGGGAGGGGGAGGTCAGGGGAGGTCAGGGAGGGGGAGAGGAGGTCAGGGAGGGGGAGAGGGGGTCAGGGAGGGGGAGAGGTCAGGGAGGGGAGGAGGAGGTCAGGGAGGGGGGAGAGGAGGTCAGGGAGGGGGAGAGAGGAGGTCAGGGAGGGGGAGGGGGGGGGAGAGGTCAGGGAGGGGGAGAGGTCAGGGAGGGGGAGAGAGGTCAGGGAGGGGGGAGGTCAGGGAGGGGGGGTCAGGGAGGGGGGGGTGGGGGAGGGTCAGGGGAGGTCAGGGGGGGGGGGAGGTCAGGGAGGGGGTCAGGGGGAGGGTCAGGGAGGGGGGGGGGAGGGGGGGGGGGGGAGGTCAGGGAGGGGGAGAGGTCAGGGAGGGGGGGGGGGTCAGGGAGGGGGGGGTGGGGAGGGGGAGGGAGGGGGAGGGGTCAGGGAGGGGAGAGAGGAGGTCAGGGAGGGGGGAGGAGGTCAGGGAGGGGGAGAGGGGGGAGAGGTCGGGGAGAGGAGGAGGTCGGGAGAGAGGAGGTCGGGGAGAGGGAGGTCAGGGAGGGGGAGAGGTCAGGGGGGGGGGGGGAGGTCAGGGAGGGGGGGGGAGGTCAGGGAGGGGGAGAGGTCAGGGAGGGGGGTCAGGGAGGGGGAGGGGGGAGGTCAGGGAGGGGGGTCAGGGGGGTCAGGGGGGGGTGGGGAGGTCAGGGAGGGGGAGGGAGGGGGGGGGGTCAGGGAGGGGGAGAGGGGAGGTCAGGGAGGGGGAGGGAGGTCAGGGAGGGGGAGGGAGGGAGGTCAGGGAGGGGGAGAAAGGAGGTCAGGGAGGGGGAGAAAGGAGGTCAGGGAGGGGGAGAGGTCAGGGAGGGGGGGGAGGAGGGAGGGAGGGGGTGGGGGAGGGTCAGGGAGGGGGTGGGGGAGAGGTCAGGGGGAGGGGGGTCAGGGAGGGGGTGTGGGGAGGTCAGGGAGGGGGAGAGGTCAGGGAGGGGGGGGAGGTCAGGGAGGGGGTGGTCAGGGAGGGGGTGGGGAGGTCAGGGAGGGGGAGAGGTCAGGGAGGGGGAGAGGTCAGGGAGGGGGAGAGGAGGTCAGGGAGGGGGGAGAGGGAGGTCAGGGAGGGGGAGAGGTCAGGGAGGGGGAGAGAAGAGGTCAGGGGAGAGAGGAGGTCAGGGAGGGGGAGGGTCAGGGAGGGGAGGGGGGAGAGGTCAGGGAGGGGGTGTGGGGAGGTCAGGGAGGGGGAGAGGTCAGGGAGGGGGGGGGAGGTCAGGGAGGGGGGTGGGGAGGTCAGGGAGGGGGAGAGAGGTCAGGGAGGGGGAGAGAGGAGGTCAGGGAGGGGGAGAGAGGAGGTCAGGGAGGGGGAGAAAGGAGGTCAGGGAGGGGGAGAGGTCAGGGGGGGGGTCAGGGAGGGGGGTGGGGGGAGAGGTCAGGGAGGGGGTGGGGGAGAGGTCAGGGAGGGGGGGGGGGGTCAGGGAGGGGGGTGTGGGGAGGTCAGGGAGGGGGAGGTCAGGGAGGGGGGGTCAGGGAGGGGGTGGGGGGAGGTCAGGGAGGGGGTGTGGGAGAGGTCAGGGAGGGGGAGAGGTCAGGGAGGGGGAGAGGTCAGGGAGGGGGAGAGAGGAGGTCAGGGAGGGGGAGAGGTCAGGGGGGGGAGAGGGAGGTCGGGGGAGAGAGGAGGTCAGGGAGGGGGAGAGGTCAGGGGGGGGGGGTCAGGGAGGGGGGTGGGGAGGTCAGGGAGGGGGAGAGGTCAGGGAGGGGGGGGGGTCAGGGGGGGTGGGGGAGGTCAGGGGAGGTCAGGGAGGGGGTGGGGGAGGTCAGGGAGGGGGAGAGGGAGGTCAGGGAGGGGGGAGAGGAGGTCAGGGGGGGGGAGAAAGGAGGTCAGGGAGGGGGAGAGAGGAGGTCAGGGAGGTCAGGGAGGGGTCAGGGAGGTCAGGGGGGGGAGAAAGGAGGTCAGGGAGGAGGGGTGGGGAGGTCAGGGAGGGGGTGAGGGAGGTCAGGGAGGGGGAGAAAGGAGGTCAGGGAGGGGGAGAAAGGAGGTCAGGGAGGGGGAGAGGGAGGTCAGGGAGGGGGAGGAAGGAGGTCAGGGAGGGGGAGAGAGAGGGTCAGGGAGGGGGTGAGGAGGTCAGGGAGGGGTGAGAAAGGAGGTCAGGGAGGGGGAGAAAGGAGGTCAGGGAGGGGGTGGGGAGGTCAGGGAGGGGGAGAGGAGGAGGTCAGGGAGGGGAGGGTCAGGGAGGGGGAGAAAGGAGGTCAGGGGGGGTGGGGAGGTCAAGGAGGGGGAGAAAGGAGGTCAGGGAGGGGGAGAGAGGAGGTCAAGGATGGGGGAGAAAGGAGGTCAGGGAGGGGGGTCAGGGAGGAGGGGAGAGGAGGTCAGGCAGGGGGGGAGAAAGGAGGTCAGGCAGGGGGGGAAAGGAGAACAGGGAGGGGGAGAGAGGAGGTCAGGGAGGGGGAGAGAGGAGGTTCAGGGAGGGGGAGAAAGGAGGGAGGGAGGGGGAGAGAGAGGTCAGGGAGGGGGGGAAAGGAGGTCAGGGAGGGGGAGAAAGGAGGTCAGGGAGGGGGAGAAAGGAGGTCAAGGATGGGGGAGAGGAGGTCAGGGGATGGGGGTTGAGGAGGTCAGGGAGGGGGTGGGGGTCAGGGAGGGGGAGAGAGGAGGTCAGGGAGGGGGAGAGGTCAGGGAGGGGGAGAAAGGAGGTCAGGGGGGGGTCAGGGGAGGGGGAGAAAGGAGGTCAGGGAGGGGGGAGAGAGGAGGTCAAGGATGGGGGAGAAAGGAGGTCAGGGAGGGGGGGTCAGGGAGGGGGGGAGGGAGGTCAGGCAGGGGGAGAAAGGAGGTAAGGTAGGGGAGAGGTCAGGGAGGGGGAGAGAGGAGGTCGGGGAGGGAGAGGAGGTCAGGGAGGGGGAGAGGTCAGGGAGGGGGTCAGGGAGGGGGTGTGGGGAGGTCAGGGAGGGGGAGGGTCAGGGAGGGGGGTCAGGGAGGGAGGAGAAGGGGAGGTCAGGGAGGGGGAGGAGGAGGGTCAGGGAGGGGGTCAGGGAGGGGGGGGTCAGGGAGGGGGGGGGAGTGGGGGGGGTCAGGGAGGGGGGGAGGGGGAGGTCAGGGAGGGGGAGAGAGGAGGTCAGGGAGGGGGGAGAGAGGAGGTCAGGGAGGGGGAGAAAGGAGGTCAGGGAGGGGGAGAGGAGGTCAGGGAGGGGGGGGGTGAGGAGGTCAGGGAGGGGTGAGAAAGGAGGTCAGGGAGGGGGGAGGGGGAGGTCAGGGAGGGGGTGAGGAGGTCAGGGAGGGGGAGAAAGGAGGTCAGGGAGGGGGAGAAAGGAGGTCAGGGAGGGGGAGAGAGGAGGTCAGGGAGGGGGAGAGACCAAGGAGGTCAGGGAGGGGGAGAGAGGAGGTCAGGGAGGGGGTCTGGAGGTCAGGGAGGGGTGAGAAAGGAGGTCAGGGAGGGGGAGAAAGGAGGTCAGGGAGGGGGTGGGGAGGTCAGGGAGGGGGAGAGAGGAGGTCAGGGAGGGGAGAGGTCAGGGAGGGGGAGAAAGGAGGTCAGGGGGGTGGGGAGGTCAAGGAGGGGGAGAAAGGAGGTCAGGGAGGGGGAGAGAGGAGGTCAAGGATGGGGGAGAAAGGAGGTCAGGGAGGGGGGGGGTCAGGGAGGAGGGGAGAGGAGGTCAGGCAGGGGGAGAAAGGAGGTCAGGCAGGGGGAGAAAGGAGAACAGGGAGGGGGAGAGAGGAGGTCAGGGAGGGGGAGAGAGGAGGTCAGGGAGGGGGAGAGGAGGTCAGGGAGGGGGAGAGAGGTCAGGGAGGGGGGAAAGGAGGTCAGGGAGGGGGAGAAAGGAGGTCAGGGAGGGGGAGAAAGGAGGTCAGGATGGGGGAGATAGGTCATTCTGGGGGTTGAGGAGGTTAGGGAGGGGGTAGGAGGTCAGGGAGGGGGAGAGAGGGGGAGGTCAGGGAGGGGGAGAGGTCAGGGGGGGGAGAAAGGAGGTCAGGGGGTCAGGGGGTCAGGGAGGGGGAGATAAGGAGGTCAGGGAGGGGGAGAGAGGAGGTCATATCATGGGGGAGAAAGGAGGTCAGGGAGGGGGGGGTCAGGGAGGGGGGAGAGGGAGGAGGTCAGGCAGGGGGAGAATCATTCTGGTAGGGGGGGAGAGAGGAGGTCAGGCAGGGGGAGAAAGGAGGTCAGGGAGGGGGAGAGAGGAGGTCAGGGAGGGGGAGAGAGGAGGTCAGGGAGAGGAGAGATAGGGGGGTCAGGGAGGGGAGGAGGGAGAGGGGTATATCATTCTGGTCAGGGAGGGGTTATCATTCGGTCAGGGAGGGGGTAAATCAGGTCAGGGAGGGGGAGAGAGGAGGTCAGGGAGGGGGTAATGGAGGTCAGGGAGGGGGAGAGAGGAGGTCATCATTCTGGGAGAGAGGAGGTGTTCATTCTGTTCAGACCAGAGCAGTATATCATTCTGTTCAGACCAGAGCAGTATATCATTCTGTTCAGACCAGAGCAGTATATCATTCTGTTCAGAGCAGTATATCATTCTGTTCAGACCAGAGCAGTATATCATTCTGTTCAGACCAGAGCAGTATATCATTCTGTTCAGACCAGTATATCATTCTGTTCAGACCAGAGCAGTATATCATTCTGTTCAGACAGTAGAGCAGTATATCATTCTGTTCAGACAGAGCAGTATATCATTCTGTTCAGAGCAGTATATCATTCTGTTCAGACCAGAGCAGTATATCATTCTGTTCAGACCAGAGCAGTATATCATTCTGTTCAGAGCCAGAGCAGTATATCATTCTGTTCAGACCAGAGCAGTATATCATTCTGTTCAGACCAGAGCAGTATATCATTCTGTTCAGACCAGAGCAGTATATCATTCTGTTCAGAGCAGTATATCATTCTGTTCAGAGCAGAGCAGTATATCATTCTGTTCAGAGCAGAGCAGTATATCATTCTGTTCAGACAGAGCAGTATATCATTCTGTTCAGACCAGAGCAGTATATCATTCTGTTCAGACCAGAGCAGTATATCATTCTGTTCAGACCAGAGCAGTATATCATTCTGTTCAGACAGAGCAGTATATCATTCTGTTCAGACCAGAGCAGTATATCATTCTGTTCAGACCAGAGCAGTATATCATTCTGTTCAGACCAGAGCAGTATATCATTCTGTTCAGACCAGAGCAGTATATCATTCTGTTCAGAGCAGTATATCATTCTGTTCAGAGCAGAGCAGTATATCATTCTGTTCAGACCAGAGCAGTATATCATTCTGTTCAGACCAGAGCAGTATATCATTCTGTTCAGACAGAGCAGTATATCATTCTGTTCAGACCAGAGCAGTATATCATTCTGTTCAGACCAGAGCAGTGTATCATTCTGTTCAGACCAGAGCAGTGTATCATTCTGTTCAGAGCAGTGTATCATTCTGTTCAGAGCAGTATATCATTCTGTTCAGAGCAGTATATCATTCTGTTCAGAGCAGTATATCATTCTGTTCAGACCAGAGCAGTATATCATTCTGTTCTATCATTCTGTTCACCAGAGCAGTATATCATTCTGTTCAGACCAGAGCAGTATATCAGTCCCCTGCCCCCTCCTTTCCCCTGCCCCCTCCTGTCCCCTGCCCCGTCCCCTGCCCCCTCACCCCCTCCTTTCCCCTGCCCCCTCCTTACCCCCTGCCCCCCCTCCTTTCCCCTGCCCCTCCTTTCCCCCGTCCCCTCCTTACCCCCTTTCCCCTGCCCCCTCTTTACCCCAGTCCCCTGCCCCCTCACCCCTCCTTACCCCCATCCCCTACCCCCTCCTGTCCCCTGCCCCCCTCACCCCTCCTGTCCCCTGCCCCCTCACCTCTCATTACGCCTGTCCCCTGTACCCAGTCTCTCACAAGTAGGCTGTCTCTGTCAATGACATGCCTCAACACACACACACTCTGATCCCCCTCCAGACCAATGGGTGGACTGGTGGGAGGGAGGGGGGAGTGGCTGGCTCTGTGCTGCAGCTGGTGTTGCCATGGCAACAGAGGTTTCAGATGTGGTTGGAAGCAGCAGCCATTTGACACGGTCTTCCACCCCCCCCCATTACCACTACTGGAGAGAGGAGAAAATATAGAGAGAGATTCTGAGAGAAGAGAGAGACTGACTCAGAGGGAGGGAGGGAGGGAGGGAGGGAGGGAGGGAGGGAGGGAGGGAGGGAGGGAGGGAGGGAGGGAGGGAGGGAGGGAGGGAGGGAGGGAGGGAGGGAGGGAGGGAGGGAGGGAGGGAGGGAGGGAGGGAGGAGACAAAATGGAGAGAGACTGACACAGACGCAGGGAGAAAGCGAGGAGAGGGGGAGACTGGGGACCAGCCTGCAGCGCAACGCTTTACCCATAACCCTCTGTGTGAGTTGCAGGGATCTGGGTCATATTAGTGTGACTCATCTTTTCAGCTAAATCATTCATTCCGACCCAGGGAGGGGCTCTGGGGATCTCTGTTTCCCAGGCTGCCTCTCTAACAGACTGGATTGGAGACCTGCTGGGGTGTGTGTGTGTGTGTGTGTGTGTGTGTGTGTGTGTGTGTGTGTGTGTGTGTGTGTGTGTGTGTGTGTGTGTGTGTGTGTGTGTGTGTGTGTGTGTGTGTGTGTGTGTGTGTGTGTGTGTGTGTGATAACTGTTAATGCACTCTGGATCGATGATGAATTGATAGATGTTATGGTTCATAGAAATTATACATAAGAGGTCAGGCTGCTCAGCTGATTGGTTGACGGACTTGTCTGTCAATGGAGACATTTTGTGACGCAACTTAACATAATATTATATTATATTAACTTAACAACATATTATATTATATTAACTTAACAACATATTATATTATATTAACTTAACAACATATTATATTATATTAACTTAACAACATATTATATTATATTAACTTAACAACATATTATATTATATTAACTTAACAACATATTATATTATATTAACTTAACAACATATTATATTATATTAACTTAACAACATATTATATTATATTAACTTAACAACATATTATATTATATTAACTTAACAACATATTATATTATATTAACTTAACAACATATTATATTATATTAACTTAACAACATATTATATTATATTAACTTAACAACATATTATATTAACTTAACAACATATTATATTATATTAACTTAACAACATATTATATTATATTAACTTAACAACATATTATATTATATTAACTTAACAACATATTATATTAACTTAACAACATATTATATTATATTAACTTAACAACATAATATATTATATTAACGTAACAACATATTATATTAACTTAACAACATATTAGTATATTAACGTAACAACATATTATATTAACTTAACAACATAATATTATATTACATAATGACTATTACTATTTCTCACCCCCCCTTAAAAGATTTAGATGCACTATTGTAAAGTGACTGTTCCACTGGATGTCATAAGGTGAATGCACCAATTTGTAAGTCGCTCTGGATAAGAGCGTCTGCTAAATGACTTAAATGTAAAATGTAAAATTACACTGGTAAAGTGGACAAACAGAAATGAAATGATAACTGAACCATCATATTGTTTTGTATTGACGATCTAATAAATGAAAGAGAAGGATTATCAACAATACCTAGGTCTAATACACACAGAGCCCACATATCAACAATACCTAGGTCTAATACACACAGAGCCTACATATCAACAATACCTAGGTCTAATACACACAGAGCCCACATATCAACAATACCTAGGTCTAATACACACAGAGCCTACATATCAACAATACCTAGGTCTAATACACACAGAGCCTACATATCAACAATACCTAGGTCTAATACACACAGAGCCTACATATCAACAATACCTAGAGGTCTAATACACACAGAGCCTACATATCAACAATACCTAGGTCTAATACACACAGAGCCTACATATCAACAATACCTAGGTCTAATACACACAGAGCCTACAACATATCAACAATACCTAGGTCTAATACACACAGAGCCTACATATCAACAATACCTAGGTCTAATACACACAGAGCCTACATATCAACAATACCTAGGTCTAATACACAATACACACAGAGCCTACATATCAACAATACCTAGGTCTAATACACACAGAGCCTACATATCAACAATACCTAGGTCTAATACACACAGAGCCTACATATCAACAATACCTAGGTCTAATACACACAGAGCCTACATATCAACACAATACCTAGGTCTAATACACACAGAGCCTACATATCAACAATACCTAGGTCTAATACACACAGAGCCTACATATCAACAATACCTAGGTCTAATACACACAGAGCCTACATATCAACAATACCTAGGTCTAATACACAATACACACAGAGCCTACATATCAACAATACCTAGGTCTAATACACACAGAGCCTACATATCAACAATACCTAGGTCTAATACACACAGAGCCCACATATCAACAATACCTAGGTCTACACACAGAGCCTACATATCAACAATACCTAGCCTACATATATCAACAATACCTAGGTCTAATACACAATACACACAGAGCCTACATATCAACAATACCTAGGTCTAATACACACAGAGCCTACATATCAACAATACCTAGGTCTAATACACACAGAGCCTACATATCAACAATACCTAGGTCTAATACACAATACACACAGAGCCTACATATCAACAATACCTAGGTCTAATACACACAGAGCCCACATATCAACACAATACACACAGAGCCTACATATCAACAATACCTAGGTCTAATACACACAGAGCCCACATATCAACACAATACACACAGAGCCCACATATCAACAATACCTAGGTCTAATACACAATACACACAGAGCCTACATATCAACAATACCTAGGTCTAATACACAATACACACAGAGCCTACATACCAACAATACCTAGGTCTAATACACACAGAGCCCACATATCAACAATACCTAGGTCTAATACACAATACACACAGAGCCCACATATCAACAATACCGAGGTCTAATACACACAGAGCCTACATATCAACAATACCTAGGTCTAATACACACAGAGCCTACATACCAACAATACCTAGGTCTAATACACACAGAGCCCACATATCAACAATACCTAGGTCTAATACACACAGAGCCTACATATCAACAATACCTAGGTCTAATACACACAGAGCCTACATATCAACAATACCTAGAGTCTAATACACACAGAGCCTACATATCAACAATACCTAGGTCTAATACACAATACACACAGAGCCTACATATCAACAATACCTAGGTCTAATACACACAGAGCCTACATATCAACAATACCTAGGTCTAATACACACAGAGCCTACATATCAACAATACCTAGGTCTAATACACACAGAGCCCACATATCAACAATACCTAGGTCTAATACACAATACACACAGAGCCTACATATCAACAATACCTAGGTCTAATACACACAGAGCCTACATATCAACAATACCTAGGTCTAATACACACAGAGCCTACATATCAACAATACCTAGGTCTAATACACACAGAGCCTACATATCAACAATACCTAGGTCTAATACACACAGAGCCCACATATCAACAATACCTAGGTCTAATACACACAGAGCCTACATATCAACAATACCTAGGTCTAATACACACAGAGCCCACATATCAACAATACCTAGGTCTAATACACACAGAGCCTACATATCAACAATACCTAGGTCTAATACACACAGAGCCTACATATCAACAATACCTAGGTCTAATACACAATACACACAGAGCCTACATATCAACAATACCTAGGTCTAATACACACAGAGCCTACATATCAACAATACCTAGGTCTAATACACACAGAGCCTACATATCAACAATACCTAGGTCTAATACACACAGAGCCTACATATCAACAATACCTAGGTCTAATACACAATACACACAGAGCCCACATATCAACACAATACACACAGAGCCTACATATCAACAATACCTAGGTCTAATACACACAGAGCCCACATATCAACAATACCTAGGTCTAATACACACAGAGCCTACATATCAACAATACCTAGGTCTAATACACACAGAGAGCCTACATATCAACAATACCTAGGTCTAATACACACAGAGCCTACATATCAACAATACCTAGGTCTACATATCAACAATACCTAGGTCTAATACACACAGAGCCTACATATCAACAATACCTAGGTCTAATACACACAGAGCCTACATATCAACAATACCTAGGTCTAATACACACAGAGCCTACATATCAACAATACCTAGGTCTAATACACACAGAGCCTACATATCAACAATACCTAGGTCTAATACACACAGAGCCTACATATCAACAATACCTAGGTCTAATACACACAGAGCCTACATATCAACAATACCTAGGTCTAATACACAATACACACAGAGCCCACATACATATCAACAATACCTAGAGCCTCTATCAACAATACCTAGAGCCTACATATCAACACAATACACACAGAGCCTACATATCAACACAATACACACAGAGCCTACATATCAACAATACCTAGGTCTAATACACACAGAGCCTACATATCAACAATACCTAGGTCTAATACACACAGAGCCTACATATCAACAATACCTAGGTCTAATACACACAGAGCCCACATATCAACAATACCTAGGTCTAATACACACAGAGCCTACATATCAACAATACCTAGGTCTAATACACACAGAGCCTACATATCAACAATACCTAGGTCTAATACACACAGAGCCTACATATCAACAATACCTAGGTCTAATACACACAGAGCCTACATATCAACAATACCTAGGTCTAATACACACAGAGCCTACATATCAACAATACCTAGGTCTAATACACACAGAGCCTACATATCAACAATACCTAGGTCTAATACACACAGAGCCTACATATCAACAATACCTAGGTCTAATACACACAGAGCCTACATATCAACAATACCTAGGTCTAATACACACAGAGCCTACATATCAACAATACCTAGGTCTAATACACACAGAGCCTACATATCAACAATACCTAGGTCTAATACACACAGAGCCTACATATCAACAATACCTAGGTCTAATACACACAGAGCCTACATATCAACAATACCTAGGTCTAATACACACAGAGCCTACATATCAACAATACCTAGGTCTAATACACACAGAGCCTACATATCAACAATACCTAGGTCTAATACACACAGAGCCTACATATCAACAATACCTAGGTCTAATACACAATACACACAGAGCCTACATATCAACAATACCTAGGTCTAATACACACAGAGCCTACATATCAACAATACCTAGGTCTAATACACACAGAGCCTACATATCAACAATACCTAGGTCTAATACACACAGAGCCTACATATCAACAATACCTAGGTCTAATACACACAGAGCCTACATATCAACAATACCTAGGTCTAATACACACAGAGCCTACATATCAACAATACCTAGGTCTAATACACACAGAGCCTACATATCAACAATACCTAGGTCTAATACACACAGAGCCTACATATCAACAATACCTAGGTCTAATACACACAGAGCCTACATATCAACAATACCTAGGTCTAATACACACAGAGCCTACATATCAACAATACCTCTAATACACACAGAGCCTACATATCAACAATACCTAGGTCTAATACACACAGAGCCTACATATCAACACAATACACACAGAGCCTACATATCAACAATACCTAGGTCTAATACACACAGAGCCTACATATCAACAATACCGAGGTCTAATACACACAGAGCCTACATATCAACAATACCTAGGTCTAATACACACAGAGCCTACATATCAACACAATACACACAGAGCCTACATATCAACAATACCTAGGTCTAATACACACAGAGCCCACATATCAACAATACCTAGGTCTAATACACACAGAGCCTACATATCAACAATACCTAGGTCTAATACACACAGAGCCTACATATCAACACAATACACACAGAGCCTACATATCAACAATACCTAGGTCTAATACACACAGAGCCTACATATCAACAATACCTAGGTCTAATACACAATACACACAGAGCCTACATATCAACAATACCTAGGTCTAATACACACAGAGCCTACATATCAACAATACCTACAATACCGAGGTCTAATACACACAGAGCCTACATATCAACAATACCTAGGTCTAATACACACAGAGCCTACATATCAACAATACCTAGGTCATAATCAACAGAGCCTACATATCAAAATACCGAGGTCTAATACACACAGAGCCTACATATCAACAATACCTAGGTCTAATACACACAGAGCCTACATATCAACAATACCTAGGTCTAATACACACAGAGCCTACATATCAACAATACCTAGGTCTAATACACACAGAGAGCCTACCAACAATACCTATATCACACCTACATAATACCTAGGTCTAATACACACAGAGCCTACATATCAACAATACCTAGGTCTAATACACACAGAGCCTACATATCAACAATACCTAGGTCTAATACACACAGAGCCTACATATCAACAATACCTAGGTCTAATACACACAGAGCCCACATATCAACAATACCTAGGTCTAATACACACAGAGCCTACATATCAACAATACCTAGGTCTAATACACACAGAGCCACATATCAACAATACCTAGGTCTAATACACACAGAGCCTACATATCAACAATACCTAGGTCTAATACACACAGAGCCTACATATCAACAATACCTAGGTCTAATACACACAGAGCCTACATATCAACAATACCTAGGTCTAATACACACACACAGAGCCTACATATCAACAATACCTAGGTCTAATACACACAGAGCCTACATATCAACAATACCTAGGTCTAATACACACAGAGCCTACATATCAACAATACCTAGGTCTAATACACACAGAGCCTACATATCAACAATACCTAGGTCTAATACACACAGAGCCTACATATCAACAATACCTAGGTCTAATACACACAGAGCCTACATATCAACAATACCTAGGTCTAATACACACAGAGCCTACATATCAACAATACCTAGGTCTAATACACACAGAGCCCACATATCAACAATACCTAGGTCTAATACACACAGAGCCCACATATCAACAATACCTAGGTCTAATACACACAGAGCCTACATATCAACACAATACCTAGGTCTAATACACACAGAGCCTACATATCAACAATACCTAGGTCTAATACACACAGAGCCCACATATCAACACAATACACACAGAGCCTACATATCAACAATACCTAGGTCTAATACACACAGAGCCTACATATCAACAATACCTAGGTCTAATACACACAGAGCCTACATATCAACAATACCTAGGTCTAATACACACAGAGCCTACATATCAACAATACCTAGGTCTAATACACACAGAGCCCACATATCAACAATACCTAGGTCTAATACACACAGAGCCCACATATCAACAATACCTAGGTCTAATACACACAGAGCCTACATATCAACAATACCTAGGTCTAATACACACAGAGCCTACATATCAACAATACCTAGGTCTAATACACACAGAGCCTACATATCAACAATACCTAGGTCTAATACACACAGAGCCTACATATCAACAATACCTAGGTCTAATACACAATACACACAGAGCCTACATATCAACACAATACACACAGAGCCTACATATCAACAATACCTAGGAGTCTAATACACACAGAGCCTACATATCAACAATACCTAGGTCTAATACACAATACAGAGCCTACATATCAACAATACCTAGGTCTAATACACACAGAGCCTACATATCAACAATACCTAGGTCTAATACACACAGAGCCTACATATCAACAATACCTAGGTCTAATACACACAGAGCCTATATCAACAATACCTAGGTCTAATACACACAGAGCCCACATATCAACAATACCTAGGTCTAATACACACAGAGCCTACATATCAACAATACCTAGGTCTAATACACACAGAGCCTACATATCAACAATACCTAGGTCTAATACACACAGAGCCTACATATCAACAATACCTAGGTCTAATACACACAGAGCCTACATATCAACAATACCTAGGTCTAATACACACAGAGCCCACATATCAACAATACCTAGGTCTAATACACACAGAGCCTACATATCAACAATACCTAGGTCTAATACACACAGAGCCTACATATCAACAATACCTAGGTCTAATACACACAGAGCCTACATATCAACAATACCAACAGGTCTAATACACACAGAGCCTACATATCAACAATACCTAGGTCTAATACACACAGAGCCTACATATCAACACAATACACACAGAGCCTACATATCAACAATACCTAGGTCTAATACACACAGAGCCTACATATCAACAATACCTATACCTAGAGTCTAATATCAACAATACCAGAGCAGAGCCTACATATCAACAATACCTAGGTCTAATACACACAGAGCCTACATATCAACAATACCTAGGTCTAATACACACAGAGCCTACATATCAACAATACCTAGGTCTAATACACACAGAGCCTACATATCAACAATACCTAGGTCTAATACACACAGAGCCTACATATCAACAATACCTAGGTCTAATACACACAGAGCCTACATATCAACAATACCTAGGTCTAATACACACAGAGCCTACATATCAACAATACCGAGGTCTAATACACACAGAGCCTACATATCAACAATACCTAGGTCTAATACACACAGAGCCTACATATCAACAATACCTAGGTCTAATACACACAGAGCCTACATATCAACAATACCTAGGTCTAATACACACAGAGCCTACATATCAACAATACCTAGGTCTAATACACACAGAGCCTACATATCAACACAATACACACAGAGCCTACATATCAACAATACCTAGGTCTAATACACACAGAGCCCACATATCAACAATACCTAGGTCTAATACACACAGAGCCTACATATCAACAATACCGAGGTCTAATACACACAGAGCCTACATATCAACACAATACCTAGGTCTAATACACACAGAGCCTACATATCAACACAATACCTAGGTCTAATACACACAGAGCCCACATATCAACAATACCTAGGTCTAATACACAATACACACAGAGCCTACATATCAACACAATACACACAGAGCCTACATATCAACACAATACCTAGGTCTAATACACAATACACACAGAGCCTACATATCAACAATACCTAGGTCTAATACACACAGAGCCTACATATCAACAATACCTAGGTCTAATACACACAGAGCCTACATATCAACAATACCTAGGTCTAATACACACAGAGCCTACATATCAACAATACCTAGGTCTAATACACAATACACACAGAGCCTACATATCAACAATACCTAGGTCTAATACACAATACACACAGAGCCCACATATCAACAATACCTAGGTCTAATACACAATACACACAGAGCCTACATATCAACAATACCTAGGTCTAATACACAATACACACAGAGCCTACATATCAACAATACCGAGGTCTAATACACACAGAGCCTACATATCAACACAATACCTAGGTCTAATACACACAGAGCCCACATATCAACAATACCTAGGTCTAATACACAATACACACAGAGCCTACATATCAACACAATACACACAGAGCCTACATATCAACAATACCTAGGTCTAATACACACAGAGCCTACATATCAACACAATACCTAGGTCTAATACACACAGAGCCTACATATCAACAATACCGAGGTCTAATACACACAGAGCCTACATATCAACAATACCTAGGTCTAATACACACAGAGCCCACATATCAACAATACCTAGGTCTAATACACAATACACACAGAGCCTACATATCAACACAATACACACAGAGCCTACATATCAACAATACCTAGGTCTAATACACACAGAGCCTACATATCAACACAATACCTAGGTCTAATACACAATACACACAGAGCCTACATATCAACACAATACCTAGGTCTAATACACACAGAGCCTACATATCAACAATACCTAGGTCTAATACACACAGAGCCTACATATCAACAATACCTAGGTCTAATACACACAGAGCCTACATATCAACAATACCTAGGTCTAATACACACAGAGCCTACATATCAACAATACCTAGGTCTAATACACACAGAGCCTACATATCAACAATACCTAGGTCTAATACACACAGAGCCTACATATCAACAATACCGAGGTCTAATACACACAGAGCCTACATATCAACAATACCTAGGTCTAATACACACAGAGCCTACATATCAACAATACCTAGGTCTAATACACACAGAGCCTACATATCAACAATACCTAGGTCTAATACACACAGAGCCTACATATCAACAATACCTAGGTCTAATACACACAGAGCCTACATATCAACACAATACACACAGAGCCTACATATCAACAATACCTAGGTCTAATACACACAGAGCCTACATATCAACAATACCTAGGTCTAATACACAATACACACAGAGCCTACATATCAACACACACAGAGCCTACATATCACACACAGAGCCTACATATCAACAATACCGAGGTCTAATACACACAGAGCCTACATATCAACAATACCTAGGTCTAATACACAATACACACAGAGCCTACATATCAACAATACCTAGGTCTAATACACACAGAGCCTACATATCAACACAATACACACAGAGCCTACATATCAACAATACCTAGGTCTAATACACACAGAGCCTACATATCAACACAATACACACAGAGCCTACATATCAACAATACCTAGGTCTAATACACACAGAGCCTACATATCAACAATACCTAGGTCTAATACACACAGAGCCTACATATCAACACAATACCTAGGTCTAATACACAATACACACAGAGCCTACATATCAACACAATACCTAGGTCTAATACACACAGAGCCTACATATCAACAATACCGAGGTCTAATACACACAGAGCCTACATATCAACAATACCTAGGTCTAATACACACAGAGCCTACATATCAACACAATACCTAGGTCTAATACACACAGAGCCTACATATCAACAATACCTAGGTCTAATACACAAGAGCCTACACATCAACAATACCTAGGTCTAATACACAGAGCCTACATATCAACACAATACACACAGAGCCTACATATCAACAATACCGAGGTCTAATACACACAGAGCCTACATATCAACAATACCGAGGTCTAATACACACAGAGCCTACATATCAACAATACCGAGGTCTAATACACACAGAGCCTACATATCAACACAATACACACAGAGCCTACATATCAACAATACCTAGGTCTAATACACACAGAGCCTACATATCAACAATACCTAGGTCTAATACACACAGAGCCCACATATCAACAATACCTAGGTCTAATACACAATACACACAGAGCCTACATATCAACAATACCTAGGTCTAATACACACAGAGCCTACATATCAACAATACCTAGGTCTAATACACACAGAGCCTACATATCAACAATACCTAGGTCTAATACACAATACACACAGAGCCTACATATCAACAATACCTAGGTCTAATACACACAGAGCCTACATATCAACAATACCTAGGTCTAATACACACAGAGCCCACATATCAACAATACCTAGGTCTAATACACACAGAGCCTACATATCAACAATACCTAGGTCTAATACACACAGAGCCTACATATCAACAATACCTAGGTCTAATACACACAGAGCCTACATATCAACAATACCTAGGTCTAATACACACAGAGCCCACATATCAACACAATACCTAGGTCTAATACACACAGAGCCTACATATCAACAATACCTAGGTCTAATACACACAGAGCCTACATATCAACACAATACCTAGGTCTAATACACACAGAGCCCACATATCAACAATACCTAGGTCTAATACACACAGAGCCCACATATCAACAATACCTAGGTCTAATACACAATACACACAGAGCCTACATATCAACACAATACACACAGAGCCTACATATCAACAATACCTAGGTCTAATACACACAGAGCCCACATATCAACACAATACACACAGAGCCTACATATCAACACAATACACACAGAGCCTACATATCAACACAATACACACAGAGCCTACATATCAACAATACCGAGGTCTAATACACACAGAGCCTACATATCAACAATACCTAGGTCTAATACACACAGAGCCTACATATCAACAATACCTAGGTCTAATACACAATACACAGAGCCTACATATCAACAATACCTAGGTCTAATACACACAGAGCCCACATATCAACACAATACACACAGAGCCTACATATCAACAATACCTAGGTCTAATACACACAGAGCCTACATATCAACAATACCTAGGTCTAATACACACAGAGCCTACATATCAACAATACCGAGGTCTAATACACACAGAGCCTACATATCAACAATACCTAGGTCTAATACACACAGAGCCTACATATCAACAATACCTAGGTCTAATACACAATACACACAGAGCCTACATATCAACAATACCTAGGTCTAATACACACAGAGCCTACATATCAACACAATACACACAGAGCCTACATATCAACAATACCTAGGTCTAATACACAATACACACAGAGCCTACATATCAACAATACCTAGGTCTAATACACACAGAGCCTACATATCAACAATACCTAGG
Source organism: Oncorhynchus gorbuscha (assembly GCF_021184085.1). Lineage (NCBI taxonomy): Eukaryota > Metazoa > Chordata > Actinopteri > Salmoniformes > Salmonidae > Oncorhynchus > Oncorhynchus gorbuscha. The sequence goes on along the minus strand of NW_025745243.1, from coordinate 717,623 downwards.
TCTAATACACACAGAGCCTACATATCAACAATACCTAGGTCTAATACACACAGAGCCTACATATCAACAATACCTAGGTCTAATACACACAGAGCCTACATATCAACAATACCTAGGTCTAATACACAATACACACAGAGCCTACATATCAACAATACCTAGGTCTAATACACACAGAGCCCACATATCAACAATACCTAGGTCTAATACACACAGAGCCTACATATCAACAATACCTAGGTCTAATACACACAGAGCCTACATATCAACAATACCAGACACGGGGCATTCTGAAAGTATTCAGACCCCTTTCCCTTTTAACACATTTCCTTACAGCCTCATTCTAAAATGGATTAAATAAAAAGTCCTCATCAAATACTCATCAATCTAAACACAATACCCCATAATGACATCACAATACCCCATAATGACATCACAATACCTCATAATGACATCACAATACCCCATAATGACATCACAATACCTCATAATGACATCACAATACCCCATAATGACATCACAATACCCATAATGAATGAACACAATATCAGAGCATGTCAGAGCAAAAACCAAGCCATGAGGCTGAAGGAATTGTCCATAGAGCTCCAAGACAGGATTGTGTTGAGATACAGATCAGGGGGAGGGGTACCAAAACATTTCTGCAGCATTGAAGGTCCCCAAGAACACAGTGGCCTCCATCATTCTGCAGCATTGAAGGTCCCCAAGAACACAGTGGCCTCCATCGTTCTTAAATGGAAGAAGTTTGGAACCACCAAGACTCTTCCTAGAGCTGGCCACCCGGCCAAACTGAGCAATCGGGGAGAAGGGCCTTGGTCATGGAGGTGACCAAGAACCTGATGGTCACTCTGACAGAGCCGCAGTGTTCCTCTGTGGAGATGGTTGTCCTTCTGGAAGGTTCTCCCATCTCTGCAGTACTCCACCAATCAGGCCTTTACGATAGAGTGGCCAGACAGAAGCCACTCCTCAGTAAAAGGCACATGACAGCCTGCTTGTCCTGGTGGCCATTTTGATTCATTGTTCAGCAGTCTTATGGCTTGTGGGTAGAGGCTGTTAAAGTGTCTTTTGGTCTTAGACTTGGCGCTCCGGCACCACTTGCCGTACGGTAGCAGAGAAAACAGTCTATGACTAGGTTGGCTGGAGTCTTCAACAACACCACCTAGTTGAAGTCGGAAGTATACATACACCTTAGCCAAATACGTTTAAACTCAGTTTTTCACAATTCCTACAATTTTGTTTCTGGTATCCTTTGACAGCTCTTTGGTCTTGGCCATAGTGTAGTTTGGAGTGTGACTGTTTGAGGTTGTGGACAGGTGTCTTTTATACTGATTAGTTCAAACAGGTGCCATCCAATTTGTAAGTCGCTCTGGATAAGAGCGTCTGCTAAATGACTTAAATGTAAATGTACTTAATACAGGTAACAAGTGGAGGACAGAGAAGCCTCTTGAAGTTACAGGTCTGCGAGAGCCAGAAATCTTGCTTGTTTGTAGGTGACCAAATACTTACTTTCCACCATAATTTGCAAATAAATCCATAAAAAATCCTACAATGTGATTTTCTGGATTTGTTTTCCTCATTATGTCTGTCATAGTTGAAGTGTACCTATGATGAAAATTACAGGCTGACTAAATACTTTTTTGCCCCACTGTATCTACATAATTTTCCCTCCTCATGATGCTATCTATTTTGTGAAGTGCACCAGCCCCTCCTGCAGCAAAGCACCCCCATAACATGGTGCTGCCACCCTCGTGCTTCACGGCTGGGATGGTGTTCTTCGGCTTGCAAGCCTCCCCATTTTTCCTCCAAACATAACGATGGTCTTTATGGCCAAACAGTTCCATTTTTGTTTCATCAGACCGGAGGACATTTCTCCAAAAAAGTGTATGAGACTAAACTGCTGGGTGTAACCTGAGATAGCAAGCTCTTCAAAACATATAGACTCAATGGTTGCTAAAATGGGAAGAGGTCTATCCATGATAAGGTGTTGTTCTGCCACCATCTCAGAAGACCAGGTCCTGCAAACCCTAGTTGTGTTGCATCGGGAGCATTGAACAAATACAATGCTCTTTAAAAAAAAGACTACCGACTTCCAGCATGTGTATAGGTGAAGGGCACTCAACTTGTACTGCACTGACTCAGGTGATTGGCTAAAATAAATTGATAAAAATATGATAGTTGGAGCGGCGTTAGACTTTAGACCTTTTATGTTATTGATTTTTTTAAACTCACTTATGACATCACATGGAAGTTACTTATCCAATAGAACCTTGTCGAACATATGTAAAAGTGCGGCGTACCTCAGGGCACTAGCCTTGGGCCTTTACATATGCAGATGATCACAGGATCGGTGTCCCCCGCCCCGCACGGGACAGTAGAGCTAATGTGATATGTAAGTAATAAACCTAAATTTAACTGCACACACAGAACTTAAAACATGCCAGGCTATCCTGGTAGATTAACTGCATCAATTGTTTGAGATTGAAATAGTTGACATGTTTAAAATTGTGGTTGACATGTTTAAAATTGTGGTAACTTATATAAAGGCTTGGGCAGCAGGGTAGCCTAGTGGTTAGAGAGTTGGGCAAGTAACTGAAAGGTTGCAAGATTGAATCCCCGAGCTGACAAGGTAAAAATCTGTTGTTCTGAACAAGGCAGTTAACCCACTGTTCCCCGGTGGGCCGTCATTGAAAACAAGAATTTGTTCCCAACTGACTTGTCTAGTTAAATAAAGATTACATTTTTTTTAAGCCATCGGGGGTTTCTTCAGTCTCCAAATCCAGAACGAATTCAAGGCAACATACAGAACTCCCATCTCAAATGACTAAAGCAGAATTAGCTGAGTTGTTTTTTTAAATTTTACCTTTAACCAGGCAAGTCGGTTAGGAACAAATTCTTATTTACAATGACGGTCTAGCGGGTTAACTGGTCTAGGAACAGTGGGTTACCTGCCTTGTTCAGGGGCAGGACGACGGCCGACCGGGGAACAGGGGGTTCACTGCCTTGTTCAGGGGCAGGATGACGGCCGACCGGGGAACAGGGGGTTCACTGCCTTGTTCAGGGGCAGGACGACGGCCTACCGGGGAACAGGAGGTTAACTGCCTTGTTCAGGGGCAGGACGACAGCCTACCGGGAAACAGTGGGTTACCTGCCTTGTTCAGGGGCAGAATGACAGAGGGGGTCTGCTAATGGGCTCCCAATAAGATCTAAAGGAGTTGACCAAGACATGGAGCCGTGGTCGTCTGTCAGGACCTCGGCTGGTAAATGTAAGTTAAAGCTCCCACCTCTCCAGGGCCCAGAGGACCTCGGCTGGTAAAGGTAAGTAAAAGCAACAACCTCTCCAGGGCCCAGAGGACCTCGGCTGGTAAATGTAAGTAAAAGCAACAACCTCTCCAGGGCCCAGAGGACCTCGGCTGGTAAATGTAAGTAAAAGCAACAACCTCTCCAGGGCCCAGAGGACCTCGGCTGGTAAAGGTAAGTAAAAGCAACAACCTCTCCAGGGCCCAGAGGACCTCGGCTGGTAAATGTAAGTAAAAGCAACAACCTCTCCAGGGCCCAGAGGACCTCGGCTGGTAAATGTAAGTAAAAGCAACAACCTCTCCAGGGCCCAGAGGACCTCGGCTGGTAAAGGTAAGTAAAAGCAACAACCTCTCCAGGGCCCAGAGGACCTCGGCTGGTAAATGTAAGTAAAAGCAACAACCTCTCCAGGGCCCAGAGGACCTAAAGTTATTGATCGGATTACGTGTTTAGAAATAGAATGAATGGAACGTACGAATCTCCGACTTCGAATGGGGATTCCCCGTTCTATTCAATGTCCTGATCCTGTTGGCGAACTCCAGATTATTTTTCTGAGAAAAACCGGGCCCCTGAAGCCATGTTTTAGAGGGATTATAGAGGGAGGAGCTAAGAAAATCCTCCGCTTTATGATTTGACAGGACGACGTAAACTCACCAATCACAAAGTGTTGTAGTTGAACAGGAAGTGGTCCAGTTAAAAACAGAGAACAGACAGGAAGTAGTGTTCAAAATCCCCGTTTTTTAATTGGTTGTTGGCATCCAGGTGAACCAATGGCACAACAGATTAATCACCAAAAAAAAATAAACAGAAAGGAAAGTTCCAGTTTCTCAAAGTAAAAAAAAAAGGTTTGGAATATTTTTTTATATAGTTACATTTAGTAAATTACCCAGAAACACTTGAGTCAGACACAGGCATTATCAGAACTACAATGGCGGTCGAACCTCTCACCTGTGTGAACCAACAGTCAAACACACACACACCTTTCCATCCATCCATCCACTACACCACATCGTTGACCTCTGGCTAGATCACAGTGGGTCACATTTACATGATAATTATGAGATTAAGCACCAGATTCCAGTCGTGAGGAGGAGTGAGAGACCAGGAAGTCATGTGAGAGACCAGGAAGTCATGTGAGAGACCAGGAAGTCATGTGAGAGACCAGGGAGTCATGTGAGAGACCAGGGAGTCATGTGAGAGACCAGGGAGTCATGTGAGAGACTGTGTTTGTACCAACAGATCATTCTCCATGATAATGGCCTTAGAGAGAAAATATAAAGAACATCCTTCCAGTCAGAGGTTAACGTCCCACCAGATCAGAGCTCTGGACAGCTGTAGGGACACACACACACACACTTCCTTCACGAAAACAACATAAACAGGTCATTTCCTGTCTGGGAGATCAAAATCTCCACCAATGAGCTCCCAGCTAGAGGATGACATCATTTCCTCTAGGTTACATTGGAACGTTTCCTGTGATACAATATTTAAATGAGACGAGGGACTAAACCCATTCCAGAACACCGTGAGAATTCATTCCAGTTTTTACCCAATGCTCAGAGACCAGCCTCTAGTTGCAGACAGAACCCGGTTCTATTTAGGATTCAATGCCTGCATTTAGACAATTAAAATAAAAAAGGCCATTTCAGAATAAACCGACACATGCAGCGTTTACCATGAAATATTGCATTGTGGGATTGAATCCTGGCCAAAAATCAGGTCCTACATGATAAATACTGTCTGACCCACCATGTGTTGTTGTATACAGAGATCACAGGGACAGACACCTGGATACAAAAAGAGAAATAGATAAGAGTTCAGTTGAAGAAGTGTTTAGTTAGGAGGGGGGGGGTTTAACAAAGCTCTGCTCTGTGGGGGGGTGGTCAGCTGTTTGAGAGTGGGCCAATCATACATCTAGGACTGAGCGACACATCGAGCCACGTTGCTATTGGACGGGGGCGAGAATAGTGTACAGCCCCACTAACTTTGGCAACAAATACAGGTGGGTACTGCAGAATGGAACTGTGAGAGGGAAAGGCAGAGAGAGAAAAAAGGGGAGGGAAAGGCAGAGAGAGAGAAAAGGGGAGGGAAAGGCAGAGAGAGGGAAGGGGAGGGAAAGGCAGAGAGAGAAAAGGGGAGGCAAAGGCAGAGAGAGAGGGGGAGGGAAAGGCAGAGAGAGAAAAGGGGAGGCAAAGGCAGAGAGAGAAAAGGGGAGGCAAAGGCAGAGAGAGAAAAGGGGAGGCAAAGGCAGAGAGAGAAAAGGGAGGCAAAGGCAGAGAGAGAGAAAAAGGCAGAGAGAGAAGGGAAAGGCAGAGAGAGAAAAGGGGAGGGAAAGGCAGAGAGAGAGAAAAGGGGAGGGAAAGGCAGAGAGAGAGAAAAGGGGAGGGAAAGGCAGAGAGAGAGAAAAGGGGAGGGAAAGGCAGAGAGAGAGAAAAGGGGAGGGAAAGGCAGAGAGAGAGAAAGGGGAGGGAAAGGCAGAGAGAGAGAAAGGGGGAGGGAAAGGCAGAGAGAGAGAAAAGGGGAGGGAAAGGCAGAGAGAGAGAAAAGGGGAGGGAAAGGCAGAGAGAGAGAAAAGGGGAGGGAAAGGCAGAGAGAGAGAGAAAAGGGGAGGGAAAGGCAGAGAGAGAGAAAAGGGGAGGGAAAGGCAGAGAGAGAGAAAAGGGGAGGGAAAGGCAGAGAGAGAGAAAAGGGGAGGGAAAGGCAGAGAGAGAGAGAAAAGGGGAGGGAAAGGCAGAGAGAGAGAAAAGGGGAGGGAAAGGCAGAGAGAGAGAAAGGGGGGGAAAGGCAGAGAGAGAGAAAAGGGGAGGGAAAGGCAGAGAGAGAGAAAAGGGGAGGGAAAGGCAGAGAGAGAGAAAAGGGGAGGGAAAGGCAGAGAGAGAGAAAAGGGGAGGGAAAGGCAGAGAGAGAGAAAAGGGGAGGGAAAGGCAGAGAGAGAGAAAAGGGGAGGGAAAGGCAGAGAGAGGTGAAGAACGCCTTTACATTAGGACATAACATTAGGACATAACCTCCCCCAGCTCTTTCTCTCCCTCCTTTGTCCAGTTCACACAAAAAAAAAGGTTCTGTTCAGAGCGGTGGAATGTGACATAGAAACGTATGATGTAGATTAGATGGGATTCATTATCAAGTGAAAACAGATAATGGGATCAGCTCTAGGTCTTACATTCCCTCCCATCTACGATATCGTGAACATTTCACCCCACTGAACACAGCCCTGGTCTGGGAGGGGTTAGGACAGAGTTGAGAGAAGGATGGATGGATAGAGAGGGAGGAGTTAGGGGATGCTGCCGCTTCGTTGTCGTAGTAACGGGGTCTCGAGGAAGGGGTCAGTACTCCCAGAGCGTGGCGGTCTCCAGATCGTCGGCGTTGGCCTTCAAGACGCCGGCGTGGTCGCCGTGGAGATACTTCCCGTCGGCGACGGAGCGGATAGCGACCTTGTTGTAGTCGCAGAACTCTAACAGGAAGTCGACGGGGTCGTCACTGCTGCTGACCACCGACGCCTCACTGCCCACCATCCAGAACTTCCCCGTCGAGTCTGAGGAGAGGGGGGGCAACAGGGTCAACCATGATGATATGTCTGAGGAGAGGGGGGCAACAGGGTCAACCATGATGATGTGTCTGAGGAGGGGGGGGCAACAGGGTCAACCATGATGATATGTCTGAGGAGAGGGGGGGGCAACAGGGTCAACCATGATGATATGTCTGAGGAGGGGGGGGCAACAGGGTCAACCATGATGATGTGTCTGAGGAGGGGGGGGCAACAGGTTCAACCATGATGATATGTCTGAGGAGAGGGGGGGCAACAGGGTCAACCATGATGATATGTCTGAGGAGAGGGGGGGGGCAACAGGGTCAACCATGATGATATGTCTGAGGGGGGCAACAGGGTCAACCATGATGATATGTCTGAGGGGGGCAACAGGGTCAACCATGATGATATGTCTGAGGGGGGGGGGGCAACAGGGTCAACCATGATGATATGTCTGAGGGGGGGGCAACAGGGTCAACCATGATGATATGTCTGAGGAGGGGGGGCAACAGGGTCAACCATGATGATATGTCTGAGGAGAGGGGGGGCAACAGGGTCAACCATGATGGTATGTCTGAGGAGGGGGGGGCAACAGGGTCAACCATGATGATATGTCTGAGGAGAGGGGGGGCAACAGGGTCAACCATGATGATATGTCTGAGGAGAGGGGGGCAACAGGGTCAACCATGATGATATGTCTGAGGAGAGGGGGGGCAACAGGGTCAACCATGATGATATGTCTGAGGAGGGGGGCAACAGGGTCAACCATGATGATGTGTCTGAGGAGGGGGGGGCAACAGGGTCAACCATGATGATATGTCTGAGGAGGGGGGGGCAACAGGGTCAACCATGATGATGTGTCTGAGGAGGGGGGGCAACAGGGTCAACCATGATGATGTGTCTGAGGAGGGGGGGGGCAACAGGGTCAACCATGATGATATGTCTGAGGAGGGGGGGCAACAGGGTCAACCATGATGATATGTCTGAGGAGGGGGGCAACAGGGTCAACCATGATGGTATGTCTGAGGAGGGGGGGGGCAACAGGGTCAACCATGATGATATGTCTGAGGAGAGGGGGGCAACAGGGTCAACCATGATGATATGTCTGAGGAGGGGGGGGGGGGACAACAGGGTCAACCATGATGATATGTCTGAGGAGGGGGGGGGGGGGACAACAGGGTCAACCATGATGATATGTCTGAGGAGAGGGGGGGGCAACAGGGTCAACCATGATGATATGTCTGAGGGGGGGGCAACAGGGTCAACCATGATGATATGTCTGAGGAGGGGGGGGCAACAGGGTCAACCATTATGATATGTCTGAGGGGGGGGCAACAGGGTCAACCATGATGATATGTCTGAGGAGGGGGGGGCAACAGGGTCAACCATGATGATATGTCTGAGGAGAGGGGGGGGGCAACAGGGTCAACCATGATGATATGTCTGAGGAGAGGGGGGCAACAGGGTCAACCATGATGATATGTCTGAGGAGAGGGGGGGCAACAGGGTCAACCATGATGATGTGTCTGAGGAGAGGGGGGGCAACGGGTTCAACCATGATGATATGTCTGAGGAGAGGGGGGGCAACAGGGTCAACCATGATGATATGTCTGAGGAGAGGGGGGGGCAACAGGGTCAACCATGATGATATGTCTGAGGAGAGGGGGGGCAACAGGGTCAACCATGATGATATGTCTGAGGAGAGGGGGGGCAACAGGTTCAACCAGGATGATATGTCTGAGGAGGGGGGGGGGGGCAACAGGTTCAACCATGATGATGTGTCTGAGGAGTAAGGGCAGGTTAACTGCTCGTTGTCATCATGAGGAGGCTCCTCTAGTTCATCTGATCGGTCAGACTCTACACGAGGAGTGTGTTCACTACTAACTAAGTAGTGTGTGTGTGTGTGTGTGTGTGTGTGTGTGTGTGTGTGTGTGTGTGTGTGTGTACTAACCCTGTAAACTGTACGTCCCCTCTCTGAAGGTCAGGGTAAAGTAGTCGTAGGAGGAACGGTTGGAGTCCAGGGTTCCTGTGATCTTACGACACCCGATGAAACCGTGTTCCCCACGGAGGACAATGATTGGACGGTTAATCAGCTTCATCAGGAACTCCTCCGACTCACCTGGAGGGACAAACACACATATTACCCATGTCACCAAAGACCAAAGAAAGCCTTATACAAAAGGTCAAAGGTTATACACCCCTAGGCCCGGGGGACACCCCTAGGCCCGGGGGACACTCCAAAACCCCTAGGCCCGGGGGACACTCCTAGCCCAGGGGACACTCCAAAACCCCTAGCCCGGGGGACACTGCTTCTGCCCTCTTCAACACCTTATGGAAATGTCTCGCTAAACACGGATGTTCAAATTAGCGTTTTCTATTTGGGAGGCTCCACGTGTAGTAAAGGGCGTAGCAAGAAAAACTTCCAAAAATGACTAATTCAAAAGAAAAGAGTTGGTATGAAACCAGACTATTAACAGGGAGAGACTAGGAGTTGGTATGACCCTGGGACAGGGAGAGACTAGGAGTTGGTATGACCCTGGGACAGGGAGAGACTAGGAGTTGGTATGACCCTGGGACAGGGAGAGACTAGGAGTTGGTATGACCCTGGGACAGGGAGAGACTAGGAGTTGGTATGACCCTGGGACAGGGAGAGACTAGGAGTTGGTATGACCCTGGGACAGGGAGAGACTAGGAGTTGGTATGACCCTGGGACAGGGAGAGACTAGGAGTTGGTATGACCCTGGGACAGGGAGAGACTAGGAGTTGGTATGACCCTTGAACCAAGTCATCTGGAACAGGGAGAGACTAGGAGTTGGTATGACCCTTGAACAGGGAGAGACTAGGACTTGGTATGACCCTGGGACAGGGAGAGACTAGGAGTTGGTATGACCCTGGGACAGGGAGAGACTAGGAGTTGGTATGACCCTAGAACAGGGAGAGACTAGGAGTTGGTATGACCCTTGAACCAAGTCATCTGGAACAGGGAGAGACTAGGAGTTGGTATGACCCTTGAACCTGGTATGACCCTTGAACCAAGTCATCAGGAACAGGGAGAGACTAGGAGTTGGTATGACCCTTGAACCAAGTCATCAGGAACAGGGAGAGACTAGGAGTTGGTATGACCCTTGAACCAAGTCATCAGGAACAGGGAGAGACTAGGAGTTGGTATGACCCTGAACCAAGTCATCAGGAACAGGGAGAGACTAGGAGTTGGTATGACCCTTGAACCAAGTCATCAGGAACAGGGAGAGACTAGGAGTTGGTATGACCCTGTCATCAGGAACAGGGAGAGACTAGGAGTTGGTATGACCCTTGAACCAAGTCATCAGGAACAGGGAGAGACTGACTAGGAGTTGGTATGACCCTTGAACCTGGTATGACCCTTGAACCAAGTCATCTGGAACAGGGAGAGCCTAGGAGTTGGTATGACCCTTGAACCAAGTCATCTGGAACAGGGAGAGCCTAGGAGTTGGTATGACCCTTGAACCAAGTCATCTGGAACAGGGAGAGACTAGGAGTTGGTATGACCCTGGGACAGGGAGAGACTAGGAGTTGGTATGACCCTTGAACCTGGTATGACCCTTGAACCAAGTCATCAGGAACAGGGAGAGACTAGGAGTTGGTATGACCCTTGAACCAAGTCATCAGGAACAGGGAGAGACTAGGAGTTGGTATGACCCTTGAACCAAGTCATCAGGAACAGGGAGAGACTGACTAGGAGTTGGTATGACCCTTGAACCTGGTATGACCCTTGAACCAAGTCATCTGGAACAGGGAGAGCCTAGGAGTTGGTATGACCCTTGAACCAAGTCATCTGGAACAGGGAGAGCCTAGGAGTTGGTATGACCCTTGAACCAAGTCATCTGGAACAGGGAGAGACTAGGAGTTGGTATGACCCTGGGACAGGGAGAGACTAGGAGTTGGTATGACCCTTGAACCAAGTCATCTGCATCTGGAACACCCTGTTGTGTTGCTCTTTACAACCCAAAGGCTGTTTTCACACTGACCGGCAACGTCGATGGTAGCGACTAGCTGGCCGTTCTTCTTGGCTGCGACGTATTTCCCGTTGGCGGCACGGAGAGTCAGCTTCTTACCACAGTACTCCATGTCAAAGTAACAGTTGGCCGTCCTGCACACACACACACACACACACATTAATATAATTCTCAACAGGGTAGCACATTGTAATAAAATCTATTACTGGAGCCACCCCTTTATGGAGCAATGAAGCCGGCGGCTAACAGCCGACACGCCGCAGCTAGCCGGCGGCTAACAGCCGACACGCCGCAGCTAGCCGGCGGCTAACAGCCGACACGCCGCAGCTAGCCGGCGGCTAACAGCCGACACGCCGCAGCTAGCCGGCGGCTAACAGCGCCGCAGCTAGCCGCAGCTAGCCGGCAGGCTAACCTTCGATAGCTGCTTTATAACAGTGTGTGTGTGTGTGTGTGTGTGTGTGTGTGTGTGTGTGTGTGTGTGTGTGTGTGTGTGTGTGTGTGTGTGTGTGTGTGTGTGTGTGTGTGTTATTACTTAGTGGAGGCGGTACACTGTAGTCCTCCAGAAGAGGTGAGGGTCCAGTACTTCCCGGCGGCGGTCCGGAACGCACACTTCCTGTTCTCACGACTCATCTCCACCTGGAACACTTCCTGGTCTCCCTCCTCGTCCTGATTGGCTGACAGGTCCATGCCTGGGCGGGGCCAAGAGGAGAGCAGGGTTAGAGACTGACAGAGGGTCAGGAACGAGCAGAAACGCACTACAGATTTGAACAAAACATTAAACACCTCCCTGATATTGAGTTGCAGCCCTTTGGCCCTCAGAACGGCCCTAATTAGTTGGGGCATGAACTCTACAAGGTGTCGAAAGCTTCCCAAATGTTGACTCCAACTCCGTCACACTACAGCCCGCCACACTACACCCCGCCACACTACAGCCCGCCACACTACAGCCCGCCACAAGCAACGAGACACTACAGCCCGCCACACTACAGCCCGCCACAAGCAACGAGACACTACAGCCCGCTACAAGCAGCGACACACTACAGCCCGCCACACTACAGCCCGCCACACTACAGCCCGCCACACTACAGCCCGCCACACTACAGCCCGCCACACTACAGCCCGCCACACTACAGCCCGCCACACTACAGCCCGCCACACTACAGCCCGCCACACTACAGCCCGCCACACTACAGCCCGCCAGTCACATACTGTCTGGTCAGGATCAGCATCAGAGTTGGGATTAGAGTATGTCCTACAGCTGTGCATACACATCTAAACACACAGCTGCCAGGCTACAGCCAGGCCCCTGCCACTGCTCCAGGGTTTAATCCCCCATGGAATTATGGGTGATAGAGCAGTTAGGAGGACACAGCCAGAGGAATGAAAGACAGAAAGAGAGCCCCCGCCCCCAGCGCCAGAGAGCCCCCGCCCCCAGCGCCAGAGAGCCCCCGCCCCCAGCGGCAGAGAGCCCCCGCCCCCAGCGGCAGAGAGCCCCGCCCCCAGCGGCAGAGAGCCCCGCCCCCAGCGGCAGAGAGCCCCGCCCCCCAGCGCCAGAGAGCCCCGCCCCCAGCGCCAGAGAGCCCCCGCCCCCAGCGCCAGAGAGCCCCGCCCCCAGCGGCAGAGAGCCCCGCCCCCCAGCGGCAGAGATGTTTAATGTTTAAAGAGAGACACCAGGGACGGTGAAGACGGTTGTCTGTCTTTATGTAGTGTAGTCTCTCTCATCGTGATGCGTGTTGTCTCAGGTCTGTCTTTATGTAGTGTTGTCTCTCTCATCGTGATGCGTGTTGTCTCAGGTCTGTCTTTATGTAGTGTTGTCTCTCTCATCGTGATGCGTGTTGTCTCAGGTCTGTCTTTATGTAGTGTAGTCTCATCGTGATGCGTGTTGTCTCAGGTCTGTCTTTATGTAGTGTTGTCTCTCTCATCGTGATGCGTGTTGTCTCAGGTCTGTCTTTATGTAGTGTAGTCTCATCGTGATGCGTGTTGTCTCAGGTCTGTCTTTATGTAGTGTTGTCTCTCTCATCGTGATGAGTGTTGTCTCAGGTCTGTCTTTATGTAGTGTTGTCTCTCTCATCGTGATGCGTGTTGTCTCAGGTCTGTCTTTATGTAGTGTTGTCTCTCTCATCGTGATGCGTGTTGTCTCAGGTCTGTCTTTATGTAGTGTAGTCTCTCTCATCGTGATGCGTGTTGTCTCAGGTCTGTCTTTATGTAGTGTTGTCTCTCTCATCGTGATGCGTGTTGTCTCAGGTCTGTCTTTATGTAGTGTAGTCTCATCGTGATGCGTGTTGTCTCAGGTCTGTCTTTATGTAGTGTTGTCTCTCTCATCGTGATGCGTGTTGTCTCAGGTCTGTCTTTATGTAGTGTAGTCTCATCGTGATGCGGGTGTTGTCTCAGGTCTGTCTTTATGTAGTGTTGTCTCTCTCATCGTGATGCGTGTTGTCTCAGGTCTGTCTTTATGTAGTGTAGTCTCTCTCATCGTGATGCGTGTTGTCTCAGGTCTGTCTTTATGTAGTGTTGTCTCTCTCATCGTGATGCGTGTTGTCTCAGGTCTGTCTTTATGTAGTGTAGTCTCATCGTGATGCGTGTTGTCTCAGGTCTGTCTTTATGCAGTGTAGTCTCATCGTGATGCGTGTTGTCTCAGGTCTGTCTTTATGTAGTGTAGTCTCTCTCATCGTGATGCGTGTTGTCTCAGGTCTGTCTTTATGTAGTGTTGTCTCTCTCATCGTGATGCGTGTTGTCTCAGGTCTGTCTTTATGTAGTGTAGTCTCATCGTGATGCGTGTTGTCTCAGGTCTGTCTTTATGTAGTGTAGTCTCTCTCATCGTGATGCGTGTTGTCTCAGGTCTGTCTTTATGTAGTGTTGTCTCATCGTGATGTGTGTTGTCTCAGGTCTGTCTTTATGTAGTGTAGTCTCTCTCATCGTGATGCGTGTTGTCTCAGGTCTGTCTTTATGTAGTGTTGTCTCTCTCATCGTGATGCGTGTTGTCTCAGGTCTGTCTTTATGTAGTGTAGTCTCTCTCATCGTGATGCGTGTTGTCTCAGGTCTGTCTTTATGTAGTGTTGTCTCTCTCATCGTGATGCGTGTTGTCTCAGGTCTGTCTTTATGTAGTGTTGTCTCTCTCATCGTGATGCGTGTTGTCTCAGGTCTGTCTTTATGTAGTGTTGTCTCTCTCATCGTGATGCGTGTTGTCTCAGGTCTGTCTTTATGTAGTGTAGTCTCTCTCATCGTGATGCGTGTTGTCTCAGGTCTGTCTTTATGTAGTGTTGTCTCTCTCATCGTGATGCGTGTTGTCTCAGGTCTGTCTTTATGTAGTGTTGTCTCTCTCATCGTGATGCGTGTTGTCTCAGGTCTGTCTTTATGCAGTGTAGTCTCATCGTGATGCGTGTTGTCTCAGGTCTGTCTTTATGTAGTGTTGTCTCTCTCATCGTGATGCGTGTTGTCTCAGGTCTGTCTTTATGTAGTGTTGTCTCTCTCATCGTGATGCGTGTTGTCTCAGGTCTGTCTTTATGTAGTGTAGTCTCATCGTGATGCGTGTTGTCTCAGGTCTGTCTTTATGTAGTGTTGTCTCATCGTGATGCGTGTTGTCTCAGGTCTGTCTTTATGTAGTGTTGTCTCTCTCATCGTGATGCGTGTTGTCTCAGGTCTGTCTTTATGCAGTGTAGTCTCATCGTGATGCGTGTTGTCTCAGGTCTGTCTTTATGTAGTGTTGTCTCTCTCATCGTGATGCGGGTGTTGTCTCAGGTCTGTCTTTATGTAGTGTTGTCTCTCTCATCGTGATGCGTGTTGTCTCAGGTCTGTCTTTATGTAGTGTTGTCTCTCTCATCGTGATGCGTGTTGTCTCAGGTCTGTCTTTATGTAGTGTTGTCTCTCTCATCGTGATGCGTGTTGTCTCAGGTCTGTCTTTATGTAGTGTTGTCTCAGGTCTGTCTTTATGTAGTGTTGTCTCTCTCATCGTGATGCGTGTTGTCTCAGGTCTGTCTTTATGTAGTGTTGTCTCAGGTCTGTCTTTATGTAGTGTTGTCTCTCTCATCGTGATGCGTGTTGTCTCAGGTCTGTCTTTATGTAGTGTTGTCTCTCTCATCGTGATGCGTGTTGTCTCAGGTCTGTCTTTATGTAGTGTTGTCTCTCTCATCGTGATGCGTGTTGTCTCAGGTCTGTCTTTATGTAGTGTTGTCTCAGGTCTGTCTTTATGTAGTGTTGTCTCTCTCATCGTGATGCGTGTTGTCTCAGGTCTGTCTTTATGTAGTGTTGTCTCTCTCATCGTGATGCGTGTTGTCTCAGGTCTGTCTTTATGTAGTGTTGTCTCTCTCATCGTGATGCGTGTTGTCTCAGGTCTGTCTTTATGTAGTGTAGTCTCATCGTGATGAGTGTTGTCTCAGGTCTGTCTTTATGTAGTGTTGTCTCTCTCATCGTGATGCGTGTTGTCTCAGGTCTGTCTTTATGTAGTGTAGTCTCATCGTGATGCGTGTTGTCTCAGGTCTGTCTTTATGTAGTGTTGTCTCTCTCATCGTGATGCGTGTTGTCTCAGGTCTGTCTTTATGTAGTGGTGTCTCTCTCATCGTGATGCGTGTTGTCTCAGGTCTGTCTTTATGTAGTGTTGTCTCTCTCATCGTGATGCGTGTTGTCTCAGGTCTGTCTTTATGTAGTGTAGTCTCATCGTGATGTGGGTGTCGTCTTATATTTTTAATCCCAGGCCCCGTCCCCCAGGAGGTCTTTAGGCCCGTCACTGTTAATAAGAATGTGTTCTTAACCGACTTGCCGAGTTAAATAAAGTTTAAAAAAATATATAAATAATATCGTGACAATGAGAGACAGAGACAGAGAGACAGAGAGACAGAGAGAGAGACACAGAGAGAGAGACACAGAGAGAGAGACACAGAGAGAGAGACACAGAGAGAGAGACACAGAGAGAGAGACACACAGAGAGACACAGAGAGAGAGACACAGAGAGAGAGACACAGAGAGAGACACACAGAGAGAGACACACAGAGAGAGACACACAGAGAGAGACACACAGAGAGAGACACACAGAGAGAGACACACAGAGAGAGACACACAGAGAGAGACACACAGAGAGAGACACACAGAGAGAGACACACAGAGAGAGACACACAGAGAGAGACACAGAGAGAGACACAGAGAGAGACACAGAGAGAGACACAGAGAGAGACACAGAGAGAGACACAGAGAGAGACACAGAGAGAAACACAGAGAGAGACACAGAGAGAAACACAGAGAGAGACAGAGAGAGACAGAGAGAGACAGAGAGAGACAGAGAGAGACAGAGAGAGACAGAGAGAGACAGAGAGAGACAGAGAGAGACAGAGAGAGACAGAGAGACAGAGAGACAGAGAGACAGAGAGAGACTGATTGTGTTGGTCCTCCAGGCTGGGTTGAACTGGAGAGCATCTGGGATACATGGGGAGCCAGATCAGTCTGCTCTACACACAGCAGCAGCAAGCGCCAGCCACAGACAGACCGAGACAGACAGGCAGCGCCAACCACAGACAGACCGAGACAGACAGGCAGCGCCAACCACAGACAGACAGACCGAGACAGACAGGCAGCGCCAGCCACAGACAGACAGACCGAGACAGACAGGCAGCGCCAGCCACAGACAGGCAGCGCCAGCCACAGACAGGCAGCGCCAGCCACAGACAGGCAGCGCCAGCCACAGACAGGCAGCGCCAGCCACAGACAGGCAGCGCCAGCCACAGACAGGCAGCGCCAGCCACAGACAGGCAGCGCCAGCCACAGACAGGCAGCGCCAGCCACAGACAGACCGAGACAGACAGGCAGCGCCAGCCACAGACAGGCAGCGCCAGCCACAGACAGACCGAGACAGACAGGCAGCACCAGCCACAGACAGACCGAGACAGAGGCAGCGCCAGCCACAGACAGACCGAGACAGAGGCAGCGCCAGCCACAGACAGACCGAGACAGAGGCAGCGCCAGCCACAGACAGACCGAGACAGAGGCAGCGCCAGCCACAGACAGACCGAGACAGAGGCAGCGCCAGCCACAGACAGACCGAGACAGAGGCAGCGCCAGCCACAGACAGACCGAGACAGAGGCAGCGCCAGCCACAGACAGACCGAGACAGAGGCAGCGCCAGCCACAGACAGACCGAGACAGAGGCAGCGCCAGCCACAGACAGACCGAGACAGAGGCAGCGCCAGCCACAGACAGACCGAGACAGAGGCAGCGCCAGCCACAGACAGACCGAGACAGAGGCAGCGCCAGCCACAGACAGACCGAGACAGACAGCGCCAGCCACAGACAGACCGAGACAGACAGCGCCAGCCACAGACAGGCAGCACCAGCCACAGACAGACCGAGACAGAGGCAGCGCCAGCCACAGACAGACCGAGACAGAGGCAGCGCCAGACCACAGACAGACCGAGACAGACAGGCAGCGCCAGACCACAGACAGACCGAGACAGACAGGCAGCGCCAGACCACAGACAGACCGAGACAGACAGGCAGCGCCAGACCACAGACAGACCGAGACAGACAGGCAGCGCCAGACCACAGACAGACCGAGACAGACAGGCAGCGCCAGACCACAGACAGACCGAGACAGACAGGCAGCGCCAGACCACAGACAGACCGAGACAGACAGGCAGCGCCAGACCACAGACAGACCGAGACAGACAGGCAGCGCCAGACCACAGACAGACCGAGACAGACAGGCAGCACCAGCCCACTGCCTAGCCAGAACTCCGCCCCGTTGTAAATCAGGAGACTCACACAGGAGAGAGAGACCAGACGAGAGAGCTGATGCAATCGTCATCACCCTGCCCTATTCCCCATCTGGACAGGAGGAATACCCATGTCAGAATGATGTTCATCGACTACAGTTCAGCATTCAACACCATAGTACCCTCCAAACTCGTCATCAAGCTGGGGGCCCTGGGTCTCAACCCCTCCCTGTGCAACTGGGTCCTGGACTTCCTGACGGGCCGCCCCCAGGTGGTGAAGGTAGGAAACAACATCTCCACTCCGCTGACCCTCAACACTGGGGCCCCACAAGGGTGTTTTCTCAGCCCTCTCCTGTACTCCCTGTTCACCCATGACTGCGTGGCCACGCACGCCTCCAACTCAATCATCAAGTTTGCGGACGACACAACAGTGGTAGGCTTGATCACCAACAACGGCGAGACGGCCAACAGGGAGGAGGTGAGGGCTCTGGCGGAGGGGCATCAGGAAAATAACCTCGCACTCAACAAAAACAAAAAAGGAGATGATTGTGGACTTCAGGAAACAGCAGAAGGAGCACGCCCCTGTCCACATCGAAGGGACAGCAGTGGAGAAGGTGGAAAGCTTGAAGTTCCTCGGCGTACACATCACAGACAAACTGAAATGGTCCACCCACACAGACAGTGTAGTGAAGAAGGTGGAGGCTGAAGAAATTCAGCTTGGCACCAAAGACCATAAACTTTACCAGATGCACCATTGAGAGCATCCTGTCAAGCTGTATCACCGCCTGGTACCGGCAACTGCCCCTCCCGCAACCGCAGGGCTCTCCAGAGGGTGGTGCGGTCTGCCTAACGCATCACCGAGGGCAACACTACCTGCCCTCCAGGACACCAACACCACCCGATGTCACAGGAAGGCCATAAAGATCATCAAGGACAACAACCACCCGAGCCACTGCCTGTTCACCCCGCTATCATCCAGAAGGCGGGGTCCGTACAGGTGCATCAAAGCTGGGACCGAGAGACTGAAAAACAGCTTCCATCTCAAGGCCATCAGACTGTTAAATAGCCGACCTCCACCCAGTACCCTGCTCTGAACTTAGTCACTGTCACTAACCAGCTATCACCCAGTACCCTGCTCTGAACTTAGTCACTGTCACTAACCAGCTATCACCCAGTACCCTGCTCTGAACTTAGTCACTGTCACTAACCAGCTATCACCCAGTACCCTGCCCTGATGACGGAGCGAGACGGTGCGCTAGTCAAACAGTCATGTGTTTGTCTTGTATTTTTAGCACAGCACTGACCCAACATGAACTGTAGTTAGACTCTCTAGTCATGTGTTTGTTTTAATTATTTAAATCAAACCGTGTCCTTAAAGCATCAGACATGCTCTGTATATATAGTGGATGTGATTAAAACACAAAAAATACAACTTCCTGACTGTGAGGTAGACAACATGGGCTCCTAAAACAACTTCCTGACTGTGAGGTAGACAACATGGGCTCCTAAAACAACTTCCTGACTGTGAGGTAGACAACATGGGCTCCTAAAACAACTTCCTGACTGAGGTAGACAACATGGGCTCCTAAAACAACTTCCTGACTGAGGTAGACAACATGGGCTCCTAAAACAACTTCCTGACTGTGGTAGACAACATGGGCTCCTAAAACAACTTCCTGACTGTGAGGTAGACAACATGGGCTCCTAAAACAACTTCCTGACTGAGGTAGACAACATGGGCTCCTAAAACAACTTCCTGACTGTGAGGTAAACAACATGGGCTCCTAAAACAACTTCCTGACTGAGGTAGACAACATGGGCTCCTAAAACAACTTCCTGACTGAGGTAGACAACATGGGCTCCTAAAACAACTTCCTGACTGTGAGGTAGACAACATGGGCTCCTAAAACAACTTCCTGACTGAGGTAGACAACATGGGCTCCTAAAACAACTTCCTGACTGTGGTAGACAACATGGGCTCCTAAAACAACTTCCTGACTGTGAGGTAGACAACATGGGCTCCTAAAACAACTTCCTGACTGTGAGGTAGACAACATGGGCTCCTAAAACAACTTCCTGACTGTGAGGTAGACAACATGGGCTCCTAAAACAACTTCCTGACTGTGAGGGAGACAACATGGGCTCCTAAAACAACTTCCTGACTGTGAGGTAGACAACATGGGCTCCTAAAACAACTTCCTGACTGTGAGGTAGACAACATGGGCTCCTAAAACAACTTCCTGACTGAGGTAGACAACATGGGCTCCTAAAACAACTTCCTGACTGAGGTAGACAACATGGGCTCCTAAAACAACTTCCTGACTGAGGTAGACAACATGGGCTCCTAAAACAACTTCCTGACTGTGAGGTAGACAACATGGGCTCCTAAAACAACTTCCTGACTGAGGTAGACAACATGGGCTCCTAAAACAACTTCCTGACTGAGGTAGACAACATGGGCTCCTAAAACAACTTCCTGACTGTGAGGTAGACAACATGGGCTCCTAAAACAACTTCCTGACTGTGAGGTAGACAACATGGGCTCCTAAAACAACTTCCTGACTGAGGTAGACAACATGGGCTCCTAAAACAACTTCCTGACTGAGGTAGACAACATGGGCTCCTAAAACAACTTCCTGACTGAGGTAGACAACATGGGCTCCTAAAACAACTTCCTGACTGAGGTAGACAACATGGGCTCCTAAAACAACTTCCTGACTGAGGTAGACAACATGGGCTCCTAAAACAACTTCCTGACTGTGAGGTAGACAACATGGGCTCCTAAAACAACTTCCTGACTGTGAGGTAGACAACATGGGCTCCTAAAACAACTTCCTGACTGAGGTAGACAACATGGGCTCCTAAAACAACTTCCTGACTGTGAGGTAGACAACATGGGCTCCTAAACCAACTTCCTGACTGTGAGGTAGACAACATGGGCTCCTAAAACAACTTCCTGACTGTGAGGTAGACAACATGGGCTCCTAAAACAACTTCCTGACTGAGGTAGACAACATGGGCTCCTAAAACAACTTCCTGACTGTGAGGTAGACAACATGGGCTCCTAAAACAACTTCCTGACTGTGAGGTAGACAACATGGGCTCCTAAAACAACTTCCTGACTGAGGTAGACAACATGGGCTCCTAAAACAACTTCCTGACTGTGAGGTAGACAACATGGGCTCCTAAAACAACTTCCTGACTGAGGTAGACAACATGGGCTCCTAAAACAACTTCCTGACTGTGATCCATGAAGACAAGCAAGACATGTGTTGTGTCACGACCAGACAGCGTCCTGGTTCCCTCTCTGGATATCACACACACACACACACACACACACACACGTAGTCACGACCAGACAGCGTCCTGGTTCCCTCTCTGGATCACACACACACACACACACAAGAGATGTAGTCACGACCAGACAGCGTCCAGGTTCCCTCTCTGGATCACACACACACACACAGAGATGTAGTCACGACCAGACAGCGTCCAGGTTCCCTCTCTGGATCACACACACACACACACACACACACACACACACACACACAGACACACACACATGTAGTCACGACCAGACAGCGTCCAGTGTGTTGCAGTCCCTCCCTCGGCATGAATCCAGACAAACACCAGCACTGCAGCTGCTACACACGAGAGGAATCTGCAGCAGCCCCCCCCCCCCACCTCTAGCCCGGCCCCTCCCCCCAGCCCGGCCCAAAGACAGTGTGTGTGTTGAGAGTGAGTGTGTGGGAGGCATCATCAGCAAACTACTGCAAGGATCACTGGGGCAGAATAGCTACTGAATAACACACAACAGACAGGCAGGGTGTCAGAGCGGTTTCTCAGCCAGACACAAAATGGAGCCTCTCCTCCTCTCTCAGGCTCTCCCTCCTCCCCATCTCTCCCTCCATTTAGTCCTGTTATAGAAGGTTGTGTTGGTCATACCTTGCCTGGTTAGGTTCTAGTCCTGTTCTAGAAGGTTGTGTTGGTCCTACCTTGCCTGGTTAGGTTCTAGTCCTGTTCTAGAAGGTTGTGTTTGTCCTACATTGCCTGGTTAGGTTCTAGAAGGTTGTGCTGTTCCTACCTTGCCTGGTTAGGTTCTAGTCCTGTTCTAGAAGGTTGTGTTGGTCCTACCTTGCCTGGTTAGGTTCTAGTCCTGTTCTAGAAGGTTGTGTTGGTCCTACCTTGCCTGGTTAGGTTCTAGTCCTGTTCTAGAAGGTTGTGTTGGTCCTACCTTGCCTGGTTAGGTTTCTAGTCCTGTTCTAGAAGGTTGTGTTGGTCCTACCTTGCCTGGTTAGGTTCTAGAAGGTTGTGTTGGTCCTACCTTGCCTGGTTAGGTTCTAGAAGGTTGTGTTGGTCCTACCTTGCCTGGTTAGGTTCTAGAAGGTTGTGTTGGTCCTACCTTGCCTGGTTAGGATCTAGAAGGTTGTGTTGGTCCTACCTTGCCTGGTTAGGATCTAGAAGGTTGTGTTGGTCCTACCTTGCCTGGTTAGGTTCTAGAAGGTTGTGTTGGTCCTACCTTGCCTGGTTAGGATCTAGAAGGTTGTGTTGGTCCTACATTGCCTGGTTAGGTTCTAGAAGGTTGTGTTGGTCCTACATTTACATTACATTTAAGTCATTTAGCAGACGCTCTTATCCAGAGTGACCTACCTTGCCTGGTTAGGTTCTAGTCCTGTTCTAGAAGGTTGTGTTGGTCCTACCTTGCCTGGTTAGGTTCTAGTCCTGTTCTAGAAGGTTGTGTTGATCCTACCTTGCCTGGTTAGGTTCTAGTCCTGTTCTAGAAGGTTGTGTTGGTCCTACCTTGCCTGGTTAGGTTCTAGTACTGTTATAGAAGGTTGTGTTGGTCCTACCTTGCCTGGTTAGGTTCTAGTCCTGTTCTAGAAGGTTGTGTTGGTCCTACCTTGCCTGGTTAGGTTCTAGTCCTGTTCTAGAAGGTTGTGTTGGTCCTACCTTGCCTGGTTAGGTTCTAGTCCTGTTCTAGAAGGTTGTGTTGGTCCTACCTTGCCTGGTTAGGTTCTAGTCCTGTTCTAGAAGGTTGTGTTGGTCCTATCTTGCCTGGTTAGGTTCTAGTCCTGTTCTAGAAGGTTGTGTTGGTCCTACCTTGCCTGGTGGAGACGTTCCTCTCGTTGCCGGCGGTGAGAACCACCTGAGGGTGACTCTGCTCCAGAGAGAACATCTCGTCCTTCCCCACGCGGCTGTTCTTCCCGCTCTTCATGGTCCCACTCGGCCCCGACGGCGCCAGGTAGCGCCCGGAACAATCTCTGAACGCCACCTTGCCGGAGCGGAACTCCAACGTGTATCCGGTGGTCTTGTCCGGCGCGGCCTCCAGGCTGCCGTCGTTCTTCAGGAAGCGGTTATCAGACGTCTGCAGGTGGTAGCGTTGGTCTCTGAACACCAGGGTGATCAGGGAGTCCACCCCCCACGGGACGTCGCGGTCGATAGAGACCTCATCCACCTTGGAGGACAGGTGGGCGTAACGCTTCCTGGTCACACTGAAGATGTTCACCTGGAGGGGAGAGGTCAGAGGTCAGGTGTTAGGGGGGGGGGGTGTAGGTGTGTTACCTGAGGATGCATGGCAATGTGAATGGTCCATTTAGAGGAGAGGTTAGAGGTCAGGTGTTATAGGAGGGGGGGGTGTAAGGTGTTTTACCTGAGGATGCATGGCAATGTGAACACTCCATTTAGAGGAGAGGTTAGAGGTCAGGTGTTATAGGGGGTGTAGGTGTGTTACCTGAGGATGCATGGCAATGTGAACACTCCATTTAGAGGAGAGGTTAGAGGTCAGGTGTTATAGGGGGTGTAGGTGTGTTACCTGAGGATGCATGGCAATGTGAACACTCCATTTTTCAGCCACTGATGCAGTCTGGGAGAGAAACCAAACATTATTATAAACGAATGTTATTTAACATCTAGAGAAAGACAGTTGATGAATATTCATCAGCTCATCATGGAGTTTAAAACGCACCTACCTGGGCAAAGCAGCTGATCCTGTCCTCTGTGCCTCCCAGGTATCTGCCATGGACCTCTGACTGCAGAGAAACACAGTAGAATATACATCACACACACCTTAGCCTACAACCCTCCTGACAAACAATACCCTCCACACACACACACCTTAGCCTACAACCCTCCTGACAAACAATACCCTCCACACACACACCTTAGCATCCAGCCCTCCTGACAAACAATACCCTCCACACACTCACACCTTAGCCTACAACCCTCCTGACAAACAATACCCTCCACACACTCACACCTTAGCCTACAACCCTCCTGACACACACACACACACACACACACACACCTCCTGACAAACAATACCCTCCACACACACACACACTCACACACACAAACTCACACCTTAGCCTCCAACCCTCCTGACAAACAACACACTCCACACAAACTCACACCTTAGCCTCCAACCCTCCTGACAAACAACACACTCCACTCACACTCACACTCAGCCTCCAACCCTCCTGACAAACAACACACTCCACTCACACTCACACTCAGCCTCCAACCCTCCTGACAAACAACACACTCCACTCACACTCACACTCACACTCAGCCTCCAACCCTCCTGACAAACAATACCCTCCACACACACCTTAGCCTACAACCCTCCTGACAAACAATACCACACACACACACACACACACACCTCCAACACACCACACACACACACACACACACACACACACACACACACACACACACACACACACACACACACACACACACACACACACACACACACCTCCAACACACACACAACAATACCCTCCACACACACACACACACACACACACACACACACACACACACACACACACACACACACACACACACACACACACACACACACACACACACACACACACACACACACACACCTTAGCCTACAACCCTCCTGACAAACAATACCAACCTACCACACAATAGTAACCAGCAGGTAGCCTAGTGGTTAGAGCGTTGGACTAGTAACCAGCAGGTAGTCTAGTGGTTAGAGCGTTGGACTAGTAACCAGCAGGTAGCCTAGTGGGTAGAGCGTTGGACTAGTAACCAGCAGGTAGTCTAGTGGTTAGAGCGTTGGACTAGTAACCAGCAGGTAGCCTAGTGGTTAGAGCGTTGGACTAGTAACCAGCAGGTAGCCTAGTGGTTAGAGCGTTGGACTAGTAACCAGCAGGTAGCCTAGTGGTTAGAGCGTTGGACTAGTAACCAGCAGGTAGCCAAGTGGTTAGAGCGTTGGACTAGTAACCAGCAGGTAGTCTAGTGGTTAGAGCGTTGGACTAGTAACCAGCAGGTAACCTAGTGGTTAGAGGTTGGACTAGTAACCAGCAGGTAGTCTAGTGGTTAGAGCGTTGGACTAGTAACCAGCAGGTAGTCTAGTGGTTAGAGCGTTGGACTAGTAACCAGCAGGTAGCCTAGTGGTTAGAGCGTTGGACTAGTAACCAGCAGGTAGCCAAGTGGTTAGAGCGTTGGACTAGTAACCAGCAGGTAGTCTAGTGGTTAGAGCGTTGGACTAGTAACCAGCAGGTAGTCTAGTGGTTAGAGCGTTGGACTAGTAACCAGCAGGTAGCCAAGTGGTTAGAGCAGGTAGCCTAGTGGTTAGAGCGTTGGACTAGTAACCAGCAGGTAGTCTAGTGGTTAGAGCGTTGGACTAGTAACCAGCAGGTAGCCAAGTGGTTAGAGCAGGTAGCCTGGTGGTTAGAGCGTTGGACTAGTAACCAGCAGGTAGCCTAGTGGTTAGAGTGTTGGACTAGTAACCAGCAGGTAGTCTAGTGGTTAGAGTGTTGGACTAGTAACCAGCAGGTAGTCTAGTGGTTAGAGTGTTGGACTAGTAACCAGCAGGTAGTCTAGTGGTTAGAGCGTTGGACTAGTAACCAGCAGGTAGCCTAGTGGTTAGAGTGTTGGACTAGTAACCAGCAGGTAGTCTAGTGGTTAGAGTGTTGGACTAGTAACCAGCAGGTAGTCTAGTGGTTAGAGTGTTGGACTAGTAACCAGCAGGTAGTCTAGTGGTTAGAGCGTTGGACTAGTAACCAGCAGGTAGCCTAGTGGTTAGAGTGTTGGACTAGTAACCAGCAGGTAGTCTAGTGGTTAGAGCGTTGGACTAGTAACCAGCAGGTAGCCTAGTGGTTAGAGTGTTGGACTAGTAACCAGCAGGTAGTCTAGTGGTTAGAGCGTTGGACTAGTAACCAGCAGGTAGTCTAGTGGTTAGAGTGTTGGACTAGTAACCAAAAGGTTGAAAGATTGAATCTCTGAGCTGACAAGGTAAAAATCTGTCGTTCTGCCCCTGAACAAGGCAGTTAACCCACTGTTCCCCGTGAGGCCGTCATTGTAAATAGGAATTTGTTCTTAACTGACTTGCCTAGTTAAATAAAAGGTTAAATGAAAAATAAATGTCCTAAATCCATTTTAAAAAGGCGTCTAGAAATGCAGGCTACCGTTTATTAATGCATCAATATTTCTTGCTGATATGAAAGATACATTCCTTGTGTTTCTCAAACAATACCGCAACCGATCCGTGTTCATGTAAAGTAACGGGCTCCCGAGTGGCGCAGCGGTCTAAGGCATCTTCAGGGCTTGAGGCGTCACTACAAACATCCTGGTTCGATTCTTCGGCTGTATCACATAAAAAACGGCGGTGATTGAGAGTCCCATAGGGCGGCGCACAATTGTCCCAGCGGTCGTTCGGGTTTGTAACCGTTGAAAGCCATCAATGTAAATAAGAATTTGTTTTTAACCGACTTACCAACTTAAATAAGAGGTTACATTTTTTTAAACGTTTAGAGAAAGCGTCCGGGCTCTTAAACACCACCAGTGAGAAGATACTATCGTGGGGTGACAATACAAAGGCAAGTCACTCTCTCGTGCTTTTCATTCACACCCAAACATCCTCCCTCATCCTACCTGCAGAGACCATCTCCCATCGTCGTGAGCCGTGATGATGAACCGGGTCTCGGGTCCAGAACTCTCACTATCCCCGGTAACGTTCCCATCTTTATCCACCGCTATGTACCGACCCAGATGCGACTTGAGACAGAACACGTTACCGGTAGCCTCTTCCCCGCTCTGCTCCAGAGTCCAAATCTGCTTCTTCTTCAAGCTCGTGGCCGACGCGTTGATTTTAAAACCGAACGTTTCTGCGGTTAGGTATTTATTCCCACAGTTGATCAAACCAAACTGGATCTGAAGCATATCGCTGGTCCCGTTACTTGCTCCGTTACTACACATGATCAATCAATCTCCTCTCGGTTCCAACCGGTTCGGGTCAGAGTGTATCGGTGTGTGTTTTTCTGATCAACGAGGATTCGGTGGTTCCCGACGGATGCACTCTGTTCCTCCGCCTCGCGTGTTTCTTTCTCTTTGTTTGGGAAGTGTCTGAGAGGAGGAGGGAAAAAGGGAGAATACGGTGTGTCGGTATGAGAGCGCGCAGTTTCTCTGTGCTCGGCCACAGCATGCGCTCCGCGCCCCAGCTGCAGTATTTATAGTGATTGGTGACGACGGACCTCAGGTCACTCCCCCATCTGGATAGAACTCGGGATGCATCTCAACAGTATTTGGCTAGTGGCCTTTTCTCTCTCCTCTCCTCTCCTCTCTCTCCTCTCCTCTCCTCTCCTCTCCTCTCCTCTCCTCTCCTCTCCTCTCCTCTCCTCTCCTCTCCTCTCCTCTCCTCTCCTCTCCTCTCCTCTCTGCAGTATGTATCTATTCTACAGAATCTATCTATTCTACAGTTGGTAGAGCATGGCGCTTGTAACGCCAGGGTAGTGGGTTCGATTCCCGGGACCGCCCATACGTAGAATGTATGCACACATGACTGTAAGTCGCTTTGGATAAAAGCGTCTGCTAAATGGCATATATATTCTATCTATCTATCTATCTATCTATCTATCTATCTATCTATCTATCTATCTATCTATCTATCTATCTATCTATCTATCTATTCTACAGTATCTATCTATTCTACAGTATCTATCTATTCTACAGTATCTATACAGAAACTATCTATCTATCTATCTATCTATCTATCTATCTATCTATCTATCTATCTATCTATCTATCTATCTATCTATCTATCTATCTATCTATCTATCTATCTATCTATCTATCTATCTATCTATCTCTATCAGTATCTATCTATCTATTATTCTACAGTATCTATCTATCTATTCTACAGCATCTATCTATTCTACAGTATCTATCTATTCTACAGCATCTATCTATTCTACAGTATCTATCTATTCTACAGCATCTATCTATTCTACAGTATCTAATCAATCTCTGTATCCACCCTGCTCTCCTCTCAACCACCATCATCAGATAAACACCATGCAAATCAGTGTGTGTGTGTGTGTGTGTGTGTGTGTGTGTGTGTGTGTGTGTGTGTGTGTGTGTGTGTGTGTGTGTGTGTGTGTGTGTGTGTGTGTGTGTGTGTGTGTGTGTGTGTGTGTGTGTGTGTGTGACACAGAGCTCTATTCATGTCCATATCACATCAGAGGGCAGGAAGGCCCAGTTTCACAAACAAAGAGTCCAAACAGAACACGCTCCTCTCAACCCACACATCCACTACACACACACACACACACACACACACACACACACACACACACACACACACACACACACACACACACACACACACACACACACACACACACACACACACACACACACACACACACACACACACACACTCCACTGTTACAAATAGCACAAACACATTCTGTCTGTCTGTCTGTCTGTCTGTCTGTCTGTCTGTCTGTCTGTCTGTCTGTCTGTCTGTCTGTCTGTCTGTCTGTCTGTCTGTCTGTCTGTCTGTCTGTCTGTCTGTCTGTCTGTCTGTCTGTCTGTCTGTCTGTCTGTCTGTCTGTCTGTCTGTCTGTCTGTAAGTATGTCTGTCTCTCTCTCTGTCTCTCTGTGTCTCTCTCAATTCAATTCAATTCAAGGGCTTTATTGGCATGGGAAACATGTGTTAACATTGCCAAAGCAAGTGAGGTTGATAATATATAAAGTAAATATTTAAAGTGAAATAAACAATAAACAATAATAAACAAATAAACAATAAAAATTAACATTACAAATGTCATATTATATATATACAGTGTTTTAACAATGTACAAATGGTTAAAGGACACAAGATAAAATAAATAAGCATAAATATGGGTTGTATTTACAATGGTGTTTGTTCTTCACTGGTTGCCCTTCTCTGTCTCTCTCTCTCTCTGTCTCTGTGTCTCTGTGTCTCTGTTTCTCTCTCTGTCTCTGTGTGTCTCTCTCTCTGTCTCTGTGTCTCTGTGTCTCTGTCTCTCTCTCTGTCTCTCTGTGTCTCTCTCTGTGTCTCTCTGTGTCTCTCTCTCTGTCTCTCTCTCTGTCTCTCTCTCTGTCTCTCTCTGTCTCTCTCTGTCTCTCTGTGTCTCTCTCTCTGTCTCTGTCTCTCTCTCTGTCTCTCTCTCTGTCTCTCTCTCTCGATCTCTCTCTCTGTCTCTCTGTGTCTCTCTCTCTGTGTCTGTGTGTCTCTGTCTCTCTCTCTGTGTCTCTGTGTCTGTGTGTCTCTGTCTCTTTCTCTGTCTCTCTCTCTGTCTCTCTCTGTCTCTCTCTCTCAATTCAATTAATTTCTATGGAGGAACAGATAGAGAGGAGAGGAGGAGAGGAGAGGAGATGAGAGGAGAGGGGAGGAGAGGAGAGGAGAGGAGAGAAGAGGAGGAGAGGAGAGGAGAGGTGGGGGGAGGGGAGAGGAGAGTAGAGGAGAGTAGAGGAGAGTAGAGGAGAGGAGAGGTGGGGAGAGGAGAGGAGAGGAGAGGAGAGGAGAGGAGAGGAGAGGAGAGGAGAGGAGGAGAGGAGGAAGAGAGGAGACCATATGAATTACATGCTGTCCTGCCTTTGTGTGTGTGTCTGAGATACAAAGTAGCGATGCGCAGTTATGTGCTTGGTGAAAGACCACTGCAGCCCTGCGCCAGACGACCAATCAGAACGTTCCACTCAGCAGAGTCTGTCTGTCCCAGCCAACCAGAGGACAGAGTGGTAGAACTTCACTTCCTGGTGGAAAAGGGTCAGGGCTGTGTAGAAAGAGAGAGAGAAAGATGGAGAGAGAGACAGAGTTTCTCCATAGTGTCTACAGTCTAGGACAGGTTCTCTATAGTGGGTTCAATCCCGGGACCACCCATACGTAGAATGTATGCACACATGACTGTAAGTCGCTTTGGATAAAAGCGTCTGCTAAATGGCATATATTATTATTATTATTATTATTACAATCTAGGACAGTTTCTCTATAGTGTCTACAGTCTAGGACAGGTTCTCTATAGTGTCTACAGTCTAGGACAGTTTCTCCATAGTATCTACAGTCTAGGACAGGTTATCCATAGTATCTACAATCTAGGACAGTTTCTCTATAGTGTCTACAGTCTAGGACAGGTTCTCCATAGTGTCTACAATCTAGGACAGTTTCTCTATAGTGTCTACAGTCTGGGACAGGTTCTCTATAGTGTCTACAATCTAGGACAGTTTCTCTATAGTGTCTACAGTCTAGGACAGGTTCTCCATAGTGTCTACAGTCTAGGACAGGTTCTCCATAGTGTATAGTGTCTACAGTCTAGGACAGTTTCTCTATAGTGTCTACAGTCTAGGACAGGTTCTCTATAGTGTCTACCATCTAGGACAGTTTCTCTATAGTGTCTACAGTCTAGGACAGGTTCTCTATAGTGTCTACAATCTAGGACAGGTTCTCCATAGTGTCTACAATCTAGGACAGGTTATCCATAGTATCTATGGTCTAGGACAGGTTCTCCATAGTGTCTACAGTCTAGGACAGGTTATCCATAGTGTCTACAATCTAGGACAGTTTCTCTATAGTGTCTACAGTCTAGGACAGGTTCTCTATAGTGTCTACAGTCTAGGACAGGTTATCCATAGTATCTATGGTCTAGGACAGGTTCTCCATAGTGTCTACAGTCTAGGACAGTTTCTCCATAGTATCTACAATCTAGGACAGTTTCTCTATAGTGTCTACAGTCTAGGACAGGTTCTCTAGGACAGTTCTCCATAGTCTACAGTCTAGGACAGGTTCTCCATAGTGTCTACAGTCTAGGACAGTTTCTCCATAGTGTATAGTTCTCCATAGTGTCTACAGTCTAGGACAGTTTCTCTATAGTGTCTACAGTCTAGAACAGGTTCTCTCCATAGTGTCTACAGTCTAGGACAGGTTCTCCATAGTGTCAACAGTCTAGGACAGATTCTCCATAGTGTCTACAGTCTAGGACAGGTTCTCCATAGTGTCTACAGTCTAGGACAGGTTCTCCATAGTATCTACAGTCTAGGACAGGTTCTCCATAGTATCTACAGTCTAGGACAGGTTCTCCATAGTGTATAGTATCTACAGTCTAGGACAGTTTCTCCATAGTGTATAGTATCTACAGTCTAGGACAGTTTCTCCATAGTATCTACAGTCTAGGACAGGTTCTCCATAGTATCTACAGTCTAGGACAGGTTCTTCATAGTTTCTACAGTCTAGGACAGGTTCTCCATGGTGTCTACAGTCTAGGACAGGTTCTCCATAGTGTCTACAGTCTAGGACAGGTTATCCATAGTGTCTACAATCTAGGACAGTTTCTCTATAGTGTCTACAGTCTAGGACAGGTTCTCTATAGTGTCTACAGTCTAGGACAGGTTATCCATAGTATCTATGGTCTAGGACAGGTTCTCCATAGTGTCTACAGTCTAGGACAGTTTCTCCATAGTATCTACAATCTAGGACAGTTTCTCTATAGTGTCTACAGTCTAGGACAGGTTCTCTATAGTGTCTACAGTCTAGGACAGGTTCTCCATAGTGTCTACAGTCTAGGACAGGTTCTCCATAGTGTATAGTGTCTACAGTCTAGGACAGTTTCTCTATAGTGTCTACAGTCTAGAACAGGTTCTCCATAGTGTCTACAGTCTAGGACAGGTTCTCTATAGTGTCTACAGTCTAGGACAGTTTCTCCATAGTATCTACAGTCTAGGACAGGTTCTCCATAGTGTCTACAGTCTAGGACAGGTTCTCCATAGTGTCTACAGTCTAGGACAGGTTCTCCATAGTGTCAACAGTCTAGGACAGATTCTCCATAGTGTCTACAGTCTAGGACAGGTTCTCCATAGTGTCTACAGTCTAGGACAGGTTCTCTATAGTGTCTACAGTCTAGGACAGGTTATCCATAGTATCTATGGTCTAGGACAGGTTCTCCATAGTGTCTACAGTCTAGGACAGTTTCCCCATAGTATCTACAATCTAGGACAGTTTCTCTATAGTGTCTACAGTCTAGGACAGGTTCTCTATAGTGTCTACAGTCTAGGACAGGTTCTCCATAGTGTCTACAGTCTAGGACAGGTTCTCCATAGTGTATAGTGTCTACAGTCTAGGACAGTTTCTCTATAGTGTCTACAGTCTAGGACAGGTTCTCCATAGTGTCTACAGTCTAGAACAGGTTCTCCATAGTGTCTACAGTCTAGGACAGGTTCTCTATAGTGTCTACAGTCTAGGACAGTTTCTCCATAGTATCTACAGTCTAGGACAGGTTCTCCATAGTGTCTACAGTCTAGGACAGGTTCTCCATAGTGTCTACAGTCTAGGACAGGTTCTCCATAGTGTCAACAGTCTAGGACAGATTCTCCATAGTGTCTACAGTCTAGGACAGGTTCTCCATAGTATCTACAGTCTAGGACAGGTTATCCATAGTATCTACAGTCTAGGACAGGTTCTCCATAGTGTATAGTATCTACAGTCTAGGACAGTTTCTCCATAGTGTATAGTATCTACAGTCTAGGACAGTTTCTCCATAGTATCTACAGTCTAGGA
>NW_025745243.1:652762-680262 GCF_021184085.1 Oncorhynchus gorbuscha | reverse complement strand
CACCATCAGTTAGACTGTATTGGAGAGGAGCTGGGCCCTCACCATCAGTTAGACTGTATTGGAGAGGAGCTGAGCCCTCACCATCAGTTAGACTGTATTGGAGAGGAGCTGGGCCCTCACCATCAGTTAGACTGTATTGGAGAGGAGCTGGACCCTCACCATCAGTTAGACTGTATTGGAGAGGAGCTGGGCCCTCACCATCAGTTAGACTGTATTGGAGAGGAGCTGGGCCCTCACCATCAGTTAGACTGTATTGGAGAGGAGCTGGGCCCTCACCATCAGTTAGACTGTATTGGAGAGGAGCTGGGCCCTCACCATCAGTTAGACTGTATTAGAGAGGAGCTGGACACTCACCATCGGTTAGACTGTATTAGAGAGGAGCTGGACCCTGTATTGGAGAGGAGCTGGGCCCTCACCATCAGTTAGACTGTATTGGAGAGGAGCTGGGCCCTCACAATCAGTTAGACTGTATTGGAGAGGAGCTGGGCCCTGTATTGGATTGGAGCTGGACCCTCACCATCAGTTAGACTGTATTGGAGAGGAGCTGGGCCCTCACCATCAGTTAGACTGTATTGGAGAGGAGCTGGGCCCTCACCATCAGTTAGACTGTATTCGAGAGGAGCTGGGCCCTCACCATCAGTTAGACTGTATTGGAGAGGAGCTGGGCCCTCACCATCAGTTAGACTGTATTGGAGAGGAGCTGGACCCTCACCATCAGTTAGACTGTATTGGAGAGGAGCTGGACCCTGTATTGGAGAGGAGCTGGACCCTCACCATCAGTTAGACTGTATTGGAGAGAAGCTGGGCCCTCACCATCAGTTAGACTGTATTGGAGAGGAGCTGGGCCCTGTATTGGAGAGGAGCTGGACCCTCACCATCAGTTAGACTGTATTGGAGAGGAGCTGGGCCCTCACCATCAGTTAGACTGTATTGGAGAGGAGCTGGGCCCTGTATTGGAGAGGAGCTGGGCCCTCACCATCAGTTAGACTGTATTGGAGAGGAGCTGGGCCCTCACCATCAGTTAGACTGTATTGGAGAGGAGCTGGGCCCTCACCATCAGTTAGACTGTATTGGAGAGGAGCTGGACCCTCACCATCAGTTAGACTGTATTGGAGAGGAGCTGGGCCCTCACCATCAGTTAGACTGTATTAGAGAGGAGCTGGACCCTCACCATCAGATAGACTGTATTGGAGAGGAGCTGGGCCCTAACCATCAGTTAGACTGTATTGGAGAGGAGCTGGGCCCTCACCTGGATCAGTTAGACTGTATTGGAGAGGAGCTGGGCCCTCACCATCAGTTAGACTGTATTGGAGAGGAGCTGGGCCCTGTATTGGAGAGGAGCTGGGCCCTCACCATCAGTTAGACTGTATTGGAGAGGAGCTGGGCCCTCAGCTGGGCCCTCACCATCAGTGTATTGAGAGGAGCTGGGCCCTCACCATCAGTTAGACTGTATTGGAGAGGAGCTGGGTTAGACTGTATTGGAGAGGAGCTGGGCCCTCACCATCAGTTAGACTGTATTGGAGAGGAGCTGGGCCCTCACCATCAGTTAGACTGTATTGGAGAGGAGCTGGGCCCTCACCATCAGTTAGACTGTATTGGAGAGGAGCTGGGCCCTCACCATCAGTTAGACAGTTAGACTGTATTAGAGAGGAGCTGTATTGGAGAGGAGCTGGGCCCTCACCATCAGTTAGACTGTATTGGAGAGGAGCTGGGCCCTCACCATCAGTTAGACTGTATTGGAGAGGAGCTGGGCCCTGTATTGGAGAGGAGCTGGACCCTCACCATCAGTTAGACTGTATTGGAGAGGAGCTGGGCCTCACCATCAGTTAGACTGTATTGGAGAGGAGCTGGGCCCTCACCATCAGTTAGACTGTATTGGAGAGGAGCTGGGCCCTCACCATCAGTTAGACTAGACTGTATTGGAGAGGAGCTGGGCCCTCACCATCAGTTAGACTGTATTGGAGAGGAGCTGGACCCTCACCATCAGTTAGACTGTATTGGAGAGGAGCTGGACCCTGTATTGGAGAGGAGCTGGACCCTCACCATCAGTTAGACTGTATTGGAGAGAAGGTTAGACTGGAGAGGAGCTGGACCTCACCATCAGTTAGACTGTATTGGAGAGGAGCTGGTATTGGAGAGGAGCCCTCACCATCAGTTAGACTGTATTGGAGAGGAGCTGGGCCCTCACCATCAGTTAGACTGTATTGAGAGGAGCTGGACCCTCACCATCAGTTAGACTGTATTGGAGAGGAGCTGGGCCCTCACCATCAGTTAGACTGTATTGGAGAGGAGCTGGGCCCTCACCATCAGTTAGACTGTATTGAGAGGAGCTGGGCCCTGTATTGGAGCTGGGCCCTCACCATCAGTTAGACTGTATTAGAGATGAGCTGGACCCTGTATTAGAGAGGAGCTGGACCCTGTATTGGAGAGGAGCTGGGCCCTCACCATCAGTTAGACTGTATTAGAGAGGAGCTGGGCCCTCACCATCAGTTAGACTGTATTGGAGAGGAGCTGGACCCTGTATTAGAGAGGAGCTGGACCCTGTATTGGAGAGGAGCTGGAGCCTCACCATCAGTTAGACTGTATTGGAGAGGAGCTGGGCCCTCACCATCAGTTAGACTGTATTGGAGAGGAGCTGGACCCTCACCATCAGTTAGACTGTATTGAGAGGAGCTGGACCCTCACCATCAGTTAGACTGTATTGGAGAGGAGCTGGGCCCTCACCATCAGTTAGACTGTATTGGAGAGGAGCTGGACCCTCACCATCAGTTAGACTGTATTGGAGAGGAGCTGGGCCCTCACCATCAGTTAGACTGTATTGGAGAGGAGCTGGGCCCTCACCATCAGTTAGACTGTATTGGAGAGGAGCTGGACCCTCACCATCAGTTAGACTGTATTGGAGAGGAGCTGGGCCCTCACCATCAGTTAGACTGTATTGGAGAGGAGCTGGGCCCTGTATTGGAGAGGAGCTGGGCCTCACCATCAGTTAGACTGTATTGGAGAGGAGCTGGGCCCTCACCATCAGTTAGACTGTATTGGAGAGGAGCTGAGCCCTCACCATCAGTTAGACTGTATTGGAGAGGAGCTGGGCCCTCACCATCAGTTAGACTGTATTGGAGAGGAGCTGGACCCTCACCATCAGTTAGACTGTATTGAGAGGAGCTGGGCCCTCACCATCAGTTAGACTGTATTGGAGAGGAGCTGGGCCCTCACCATCAGTTAGACTGTATTGGAGAGGAGCTGGGCCCTCACCATCAGTTAGACTGTATTGGAGAGGAGCTGGGCCCTCACCATCAGTTAGACTGTATTAGAGAGGAGCTGGACACTCACCATCGGTTAGACTGTATTAGAGAGGAGCTGGACCCTGTATTGGAGAGGAGCTGGGCCCTCACCATCAGTTAGACTGTATTGGAGAGGAGCTGGGCCCTCACCATCAGTTAGACTGTATTGGAGAGGAGCTGGGCCCTCTGGACCATCATCAGTTAGACTGTATTGGAGAGGAGCTGGGCCCTCACCATCAGTTAGACTGTATTGGAGAGGAGCTGGGCCCTCACCATCAGTTAGACTGTATTCGAGAGGAGCTGGGCCCTCACCATCAGTTAGACTGTATTGGAGAGGAGCTGGGCCCTCACCATCAGTTAGACTGTATTGGAGAGGAGCTGGACCCTCACCATCAGTTAGACTGTATTGGAGAGGAGCTGGACCCTGTATTGGAGAGGAGCTGGACCCTCACCATCAGTTAGACTGTATTGGAGAGGAGCTGGGCCCTCACCATCAGTTAGACTGTATTGGAGAGGAGCTGGGCCCTGTATTGGAGAGGAGCTGGACCCTCACCATCAGTTAGACTGTATTGGAGAGGAGCTGGGCCCTCACCATCAGTTAGACTGTATTGGAGAGAGCTGGGCCCTGTATTGGAGAGGAGCTGGGCCCTCACCATCAGTTAGACTGTATTGGAGAGGAGCTGGGCCCTCACCATCAGTTAGACTGTATTGGAGAGGAGCTGGGCCCTCACCATCAGTTAGACTGTATTGGAGAGGAGCTGGACCCTCACCATCAGTTAGACTGTATTGGAGAGGAGCTGGGCCCTCACCATCAGTTAGACTGTATTGGAGAGGAGCTGGGCCCTCACCATCAGTTAGACTGTATTGGAGAGGAGCTGGGCCCTAACCATCAGTTAGACTGTATTGGAGAGGAGCTGGGCCCTCACCATCAGTTAGACTGTATTGGAGAGGAGCTGGACCCTCACCATCAGTTAGACTGTATTGGAGAGGAGCTGGGCCCTCACCATCAGTTAGACTGTATTGGAGAGGAGCTGGGCCCTGTATTGGAGAGGAGCTGGGCCCTCACCATCAGTTAGACTGTATTGGAGAGGAGCTGGGCCCTCACCATCAGTTAGACTGTATTGGAGAGGAGCTGGGCCCTCACCATCAGTTAGACTGTATTGGAGAGGAGCTGGGCCCTCACCATCAGTTAGACTGTATTGGAGAGGAGCTGGACCCTCACCATCAGTTAGACTGTATTGGAGAGGAGCTGGGCCCTCACCATCAGTTAGACTGTATTGGAGAGGAGCTGGGCCCTCACCATCAGTTAGACTGTATTGGAGAGGAGCTGGGCCCTCACCATCAGTTAGACTGTATTGGAGAGGAGCTGGGCCCTCACCATCAGTTAGACTGTATTAGAGAGGAGCTGGACACTCACCATCGGTTAGACTGTATTAGAGAGGAGCTGGACCCTGTATTGGAGAGGAGCTGGGCCCTCACCATCAGTTAGACTGTATTGGAGAGGAGCTGGGCCCTCACCATCAGTTAGACTGTATTGGAGAGGAGCTGGGCCCTGTATTGGAGAGGAGCTGGACCCTCACCATCAGTTAGACTGTATTGGAGAGGAGCTGGGCCCTCACCATCAGTTAGACTGTATTGGAGAGGAGCTGGGCCCTCACCATCAGTTAGACTGTATTCGAGAGGAGCTGGGCCCTCACCATCAGTTAGACTGTATTGGAGAGGAGCTGGGCCCTCACCATCAGTTAGACTGTATTGGAGAGGAGCTGGACCCTCACCATCAGTTAGACTGTATTGGAGAGGAGCTGGACCCTGTATTGGAGAGGAGCTGGACCCTCACCATCAGTTAGACTGTATTGGAGAGAAGCTGGGCCCTCACCATCAGTTAGACTGTATTAGAGAGGAGCTGGACCCTCACCATCAGTTAGACTGTATTGGAGAGGAGCTGGACCCTGTATTGGAGAGGAGCTGGACCCTCACCATCAGTTAGACTGTATTGGAGAGAAGCTGGGCCCTCACCATCAGTTAGACTGTATTAGAGAGGAGCTGGACCCTCACCATCAGTTAGACTGTATTGGAGAGGAGCTGGGCCCTCACCATCAGTTAGACTGTATTGGAGAGGAGCTGGGCCCTCACCATCAGTTAGACTGTATTGGAGAGGAGCTGGGCCCTCACCATCAGTTAGACTGTATTGAGAGGAGCTGGACCCTGTATTGGAGAGGAGCTGGGCCCTCACCATCAGTTAGACTGTATTGGAGAGGAGCTGGGCCCTCACCATCAGTTAGACTGTATTGGAGAGGAGCTGGTATTAGAGAGGAGCCCCTGTATTGGAGAGGAGCTGGAGCCACCATCAGTTAGACTGTATTGAGAGGAGCTGGGCCCTCACCATCAGTTAGACTGTATTGGAGCTGGGCCCTCACCATCAGTTAGACTGTATTGGAGAGGAGCTGGACCCTCACCATCAGTTAGACTGTATTGGAGAGGAGCTGGGCCCTCACCATCAGTTAGACTGTATTGGAGAGGAGCTGGACCCTCACCATCAGTTAGACTGTATTGGAGAGGAGCTGGGCCCTAACCATCAGTTAGACTGTATTGGAGAGGAGCTGGGCCCTCACCATCAGTTAGACTGTATTGGAGAGGAGCTGGACCCTCACCATCAGTTAGACTGTATTGGAGAGGAGCTGGGCCCTCACCATTAGTGTATTGGAGACTGGGCCCTATTGGAGAGGAGCTGGGCCCTCACCATCAGTTAGACTGTATTGGAGAGGAGCTGGGCCCTCACCATCAGTTAGACTGTATTGGAGAGGAGCTGGCCCTCACCATCAGTTAGACTGTATTGGAGAGGAGCTGGGCCCTCACCATCAGTTAGACTGTATTGGAGAGGAGCTGGACCCTCACCATCAGTTAGACTGTATTGGAGAGGAGCTGGGCCCTCACCATCAGTTAGACTGTATTGGAGAGGAGCTGGGCCCTCACCATCAGTTAGACTGTATTGGAGAGGAGCTGGGCCCTCACCATCAGTTAGACTGTATTGGAGAGGAGCTGGGCCCTCACCATCAGTTAGACTGTATTAGAGAGGAGCTGGACCCTCACCATCAGTTAGACTGTATTAGAGAGGAGCTGGACCCTGTATTGGAGAGGAGCTGGGCCCTCACCATCAGTTAGACTGTATTGGAGAGGAGCTGGGCCCTCACCATCAGTTAGACTGTATTGGAGAGGAGCTGGGCCCTGTATTGGAGAGGAGCTGGACCCTCACCATCAGTTAGACTGTATTGGAGAGGAGCTGGGCCCTCACCATCAGTTAGACTGTATTGGAGAGGAGCTGGGCCCTCACCATCAGTTAGACTGTATTCGAGAGGAGCTGGGCCCTCACCATCAGTTAGACTGTATTGGAGAGGAGCTGGGCCCTCACCATCAGTTAGACTGTATTGGAGAGGAGCTGGACCCTCACCATCAGTTAGACTGTATTGGAGAGGAGCTGGACCCTGTATTGGAGAGGAGCTGGACCCTCACCATCAGTTAGACTGTATTGGAGAGAAGCTGGGCCCTCACCATCAGTTAGACTGTATTAGAGAGGAGCTGGACCCTCACCATCAGTTAGACTGTATTGGAGAGGAGCTGGACCCTGTATTGGAGAGGAGCTGGACCCTCACCATCAGTTAGACTGTATTGGAGAGAAGCTGGGCCCTCACCATCAGTTAGACTGTATTGGAGAGGAGCTGGGCCCTGTATTGGAGAGGAGCTGGGCTCTCACCATCAGTTAGACTGTATTGGAGAGGAGCTGGGCCCTAACCATCAGTTAGACTGTATTGGAGAGGAGCTGGGCCCTCACCATCAGTTAGACTGTATTGGAGAGGAGCTGGACCCTCACCATCAGTTAGACTGTATTGGAGAGGAGCTGGGCCCTCACCATCAGTTAGACTGTATTGGAGAGGAGCTGGGCCCTGTATTGGAGAGGAGCTGGGCCCTCACCATCAGTTAGACTGTATTGGAGAGGAGCTGGGCCCTCACCATCAGTTAGACTGTATTGGAGAGGAGCTGAGCCCTCACCATCAGTTAGACTGTATTGGAGAGGAGCTGGGCCCTCACCATCAGTTAGACTGTATTGGAGAGGAGCTGGACCCTCACCATCAGTTAGACTGTATTGGAGAGGAGCTGGGCCCTCACCATCAGTTAGACTGTATTGGAGAGGAGCTGGGCCCTCACCATCAGTTAGACTGTATTGGAGAGGAGCTGGGCCCTCACCATCAGTTAGACTGTATTGGAGAGGAGCTGGGCCCTCACCATCAGTTAGACTGTATTAGAGAGGAGCTGGACACTCACCATCGGTTAGACTGTATTAGAGAGGAGCTGGACCCTGTATTGGAGAGGAGCTGGGCCCTCACCATCAGTTAGACTGTATTGGAGAGGAGCTGGGCCCTCACCATCAGTTAGACTGTATTGGAGAGGAGCTGGGCCCTGTATTGGAGAGGAGCTGGACCCTCACCATCAGTTAGACTGTATTGGAGAGGAGCTGGGCCCTCACCATCAGTTAGACTGTATTGGAGAGGAGCTGGGCCCTCACCATCAGTTAGACTGTATTCGAGAGGAGCTGGGCCCTCACCATCAGTTAGACTGTATTGGAGAGGAGCTGGGCCCTCACCATCAGTTAGACTGTATTGGAGAGGAGCTGGACCCTCACCATCAGTTAGACTGTATTGGAGAGGAGCTGGACCCTGTATTGGAGAGGAGCTGGACCCTCACCATCAGTTAGACTGTATTGGAGAGAAGCTGGGCCCTCACCATCAGTTAGACTGTATTGGAGAGGAGCTGGACCCTCACCATCAGTTAGACTGTATTGGAGAGGAGCTGGACCCTGTATTGGAGAGGAGCTGGACCCTCACCATCAGTTAGACTGTATTGGAGAAGCTGGGCCCTCACCATCAGTTAGACTGTATTAGAGAGGAGCTGGACCCTCACCATCAGTTAGACTGTATTGGAGAGGAGCTGGACCCTGTATTGGAGAGGAGCTGGACCCTCACCATCAGTTAGACTGTATTGGAGAGAAGCTGGGCCCTCACCATCAGTTAGACTGTATTAGAAAGGAGCTGGACCCTCACCATCAGTTAGACTGTATTGGAGAGGAGCTGGGCCCTCACCATCAGTTAGACTGTATTGGAGAGGAGCTGGGCCCTCACCATCAGTTAGACTGTATTAGAGAGGAGCTGGGCCCTGTATTGGAGAGGAGCTGGGCCCTCACCATCAGTTAGACTGTATTAGAGATGAGCTGGACCCTGTATTAGAGAGGAGCTGGACCCTGTATTGGAGAGGAGCTGGGCCCTCACCATCAGTTAGACTGTATTAGAGAGGAGCTGGGCCCTCACCATCAGTTAGACTGTATTGGAGAGGAGCTGGACCCTGTATTAGAGAGGAGCTGGACCCTGTATTGGAGAGGAGCTGGAGCCTCACCATCAGTTAGACTGTATTGGAGAGGAGCTGGGCCCTCACCATCAGTCACTGTATTGGAGAGGAGCTGGACCCTCACCATCAGTTAGACTGTATTGGAGAGGAGCTGGACCCTCACCATCAGTTAGACTGTATTGGAGAGGAGCTGGGCCCTCACCATCAGTTAGACTGTATTGGAGAGGAGCTGGACCCTCACCATCAGTTAGACTGTATTGGAGAGGAGCTGGGCCCTAACCATCAGTTAGACTGTATTGGAGAGGAGCTGGGCCCTCACCATCAGTTAGACTGTATTGGAGAGGAGCTGGACCCTCACCATCAGTTAGACTGTATTGGAGAGGAGCTGGGCCCTCACCATCAGTTAGACTGTATTGGAGAGGAGCTGGGCCCTGTATTGGAGAGGAGCTGGGCCCTCACCATCAGTTAGACTGTATTGGAGAGGAGCTGGGCCCTCACCATCAGTTAGACTGTATTGGAGAGGAGCTGAGCCCTCACCATCAGTTAGACTGTATTGGAGAGGAGCTGGGCCCTCACCATCAGTTAGACTGTATTGGAGAGGAGCTGGACCCTCACCATCAGTTAGACTGTATTGGAGAGGAGCTGGGCCCTCACCATCAGTTAGACTGTATTGGAGAGGAGCTGGGCCCTCACCATCAGTTAGACTGTATTGGAGAGGAGCTGGGCCCTCACCATCAGTTAGACTGTATTGGAGAGGAGCTGGGCCCTCACCATCAGTTAGACTGTATTAGAGAGGAGCTGGACACTCACCATCGGTTAGACTGTATTAGAGAGGAGCTGGACCCTGTATTGGAGAGGAGCTGGGCCCTCACCATCAGTTAGACTGTATTGGAGAGGAGCTGGGCCCTCACCATCAGTTAGACTGTATTGGAGAGGAGCTGGGCCCTGTATTGGAGAGGAGCTGGACCCTCACCATCAGTTAGACTGTATTGGAGAGGAGCTGGGCCCTCACCATCAGTTAGACTGTATTGGAGAGGAGCTGGGCCCTCACCATCAGTTAGACTGTATTCGAGAGGAGCTGGGCCCTCACCATCAGTTAGACTGTATTGGAGAGGAGCTGGGCCCTCACCATCAGTTAGACTGTATTGGAGAGGAGCTGGACCCTCACCATCAGTTAGACTGTATTGGAGAGGAGCTGGACCCTGTATTGGAGAGGAGCTGGACCCTCACCATCAGTTAGACTGTATTGGAGAGAAGCTGGGCCCTCACCATCAGTTAGACTGTATTGGAGAGGAGCTGGACCCTCACCATCAGTTAGACTGTATTGGAGAGGAGCTGGACCCTGTATTGGAGAGGAGCTGGACCCTCACCATCAGTTAGACTGTATTGGAGAGAAGCTGGGCCCTCACCATCAGTTAGACTGTATTGGAGAGGAGCTGGACCCTCACCATCAGTTAGACTGTATTGGAGAGGAGCTGGGCCCTCACCATCAGTTAGACTGTATTGGAGAGGAGCTGGGCCCTCACCATCAGTTAGACTGTATTGGAGAGGAGCTGGACCCTCACCATCAGTTAGACTGTATTGGAGAGGAGCTGGGCCCTCACCATCAGTTAGACTGTATTGGAGACTGGGCCCTATTGGAGAGGAGCTGGGCCCTCACCATCAGTTAGACTGTATTGGAGAGGAGCTGGGCCCTCACCATCAGTTAGACTGTATTGGAGAGGAGCTGAGCCCTCACCATCAGTTAGACTGTATTGGAGAGGAGCTGGGCCCTCACCATCAGTTAGACTGTATTGGAGAGGAGCTGGACCCTCACCATCAGTTAGACTGTATTGGAGAGGAGCTGGGCCCTCACCATCAGTTAGACTGTATTGGAGAGGAGCTGGGCCCTCACCATCAGTTAGACTGTATTGGAGAGGAGCTGGGCCCTCACCATCAGTTAGACTGTATTGGAGAGGAGCTGGGCCCTCACCATCAGTTAGACTGTATTAGAGAGGAGCTGGACACTCACCATCGGTTAGACTGTATTAGAGAGGAGCTGGACCCTGTATTGGAGAGGAGCTGGGCCCTCACCATCAGTTAGACTGTATTGGAGAGGAGCTGGGCCCTCACCATCAGTTAGACTGTATTGGAGAGGAGCTGGGCCCTGTATTGGAGAGGAGCTGGACCCTCACCATCAGTTAGACTGTATTGGAGAGGAGCTGGGCCCTCACCATCAGTTAGACTGTATTGGAGAGGAGCTGGGCCATCAGTTAGACTGTATTCCCCTCATCAGTTAGACTGTATTGGAGAGGAGCTGGGCCCTCACCATCAGTTAGACTGTATTGGAGAGGAGCTGGACCCTCACCATCAGTTAGACTGTATTGGAGAGGAGCTGGACCCTGTATTGGAGAGGAGCTGGACCCTCACCATCAGTTAGACTGTATTGGAGAGGAGCTGGGCCCACACCTGTATTGGAGAGGAGCTGGACCCTGTTTAGAGAGGAGCTGGACCCTGTATTGAGAGGAGCTGGAGCCCTCACCATCAGTTAGACTGTATTGGAGAGGAGCTGGGCCCTCACCATCAGTTAGACTGTATTGGAGAGGAGCTGGACCCTCACCATCAGTTAGACTGTATTGGAGAGGAGCTGGACCCTCACCATCAGTTAGACTGTATTGGAGAGGAGCTGGGCCCTCACCATCAGTTAGACTGTATTGGAGAGGAGCTGGACCCTCACCATCAGTTAGACTGTATTGGAGAGGAGCTGGGCACCATCAGTTAGACTGTATTGGAGAGGAGCTGGGCCCTCACCATCAGTTAGACTGTATTGGAGAGGAGCTGGACCCTCACCATCAGTTAGACTGTATTGGAGAGGAGCTGGGCCCTCACCATCAGTTAGACTGTATTGGAGAGGAGCTGGGCCCTGTATTGGAGAGGAGCTGGGCCCTCACCATCAGTTAGACTGTATTGGAGAGGAGCTGGGCCCTCACCATCAGTTAGACTGTATTGGAGAGGAGCTGAGCCCTCACCATCAGTTAGACTGTATTGGAGAGGAGCTGGGCCCTCACCATCAGTTAGACTGTATTGGAGAGGAGCTGGACCCTCACCATCAGTTAGACTGTATTGGAGAGGAGCTGGGCCCTCACCATCAGTTAGACTGTATTGGAGAGGAGCTGGGCCCTCACCATCAGTTAGACTGTA
Source organism: Oncorhynchus gorbuscha (assembly GCF_021184085.1). Classification (NCBI taxonomy): domain Eukaryota; kingdom Metazoa; phylum Chordata; class Actinopteri; order Salmoniformes; family Salmonidae; genus Oncorhynchus; species Oncorhynchus gorbuscha. The sequence continues at coordinate 668,404 of NW_025745243.1, read as the reverse complement.
TTGGAGAGGAGCTGGGCCCTCACCATCAGTTAGACTGTATTGGAGAGGAGCTGGGCCCTCACCATCAGTTAGACTGTATTAGAGAGGAGCTGGACACTCACCATCGGATTAGACTGTATTAGAGAGGAGCTGGACCCTGTATTGGAGAGGAGCTGGGCCCTCACCATCAGTTAGACTGTATTGGAGAGGAGCTGGGCCCTCACCATCAGTTAGACTGTATTGGAGAGGAGCTGGGCCCTGTATTGGAGAGGAGCTGGACCCTCACCATCAGTTAGACTGTATTGGAGAGGAGCTGGGCCCTCACCATCAGTTAGACTGTATTGGAGAGGAGCTGGGCCCTCACCATCAGTTAGACTGTATTCGAGAGGAGCTGGGCCCTCACCATCAGTTAGACTGTATTGGAGAGGAGCTGGGCCCTCACCATCAGTTAGACTGTATTGGAGAGGAGCTGGACCCTCACCATCAGTTAGACTGTATTGGAGAGGAGCTGGACCCTGTATTGGAGAGGAGCTGGACCCTCACCATCAGTTAGACTGTATTGGAGAGAAGCTGGGCCCTCACCATCAGTTAGACTGTATTAAAGAGGAGCTGGACCCTCACCATCAGTTAGACTGTATTGGAGAGGAGCTGGACCCTGTATTGGAGAGGAGCTGGACCCTCACCATCAGTTAGACAGTATTGGAGAGAAGCTGGGCCCTCACCATCAGTTAGACTGTATTGGAGAGGAGCTGGACCCTCACCATCAGTTAGACTGTATTGGAGAGGAGCTGGGCCCTAACCATCAGTTAGACTGTATTGGAGAGGAGCTGGGCCCTCACCATCAGTTAGACTGTATTGGAGAGGAGCTGGACCCTCACCATCAGTTAGACTGTATTGGAGAGGAGCTGGGCCCTCACCATCAGTTAGACTGTATTGGAGAGGAGCTGGGCCCTGTATTGGAGAGGAGCTGGGCCCTCACCATCAGTTAGACTGTATTGGAGAGGAGCTGGGCCCTCACCATCAGTTAGACTGTATTGGAGAGGAGCTGAGCCCTCACCATCAGTTAGACTGTATTGGAGAGGAGCTGGGCCCTCACCATCAGTTAGACTGTATTGGAGAGGAGCTGGACCCTCACCATCAGTTAGACTGTATTGGAGAGGAGCTGGGCCCTCACCATCAGTTAGACTGTATTGGAGAGGAGCTGGGCCCTCACCATCAGTTAGACTGTATTGGAGAGGAGCTGGGCCCTCACCATCAGTTAGACTGTATTGGAGAGGAGCTGGGCCCTCACCATCAGTTAGACTGTATTAGAGAGGAGCTGGACACTCACCATCGGTTAGACTGTATTAGAGAGGAGCTGGACCCTGTATTGGAGAGGAGCTGGGCCCACCATCAGTTAGACTGTATTGGAGAGGAGCTGGGCCCTCACCATCAGTTAGACTGTATTGGAGAGGAGCTGGGCCCTGTATTGGAGAGGAGCTGGACCCTCACCATCAGTTAGACTGTATTGGAGAGGAGCTGGGCCCTCACCATCAGTTAGACTGTATTGGAGAGGAGCTGGGCCCTCACCATCAGTTAGACTGTATTCGAGAGGAGCTGGGCCCTCACCATCAGTTAGACTGTATTGGAGAGGAGCTGGGCCCTCACCATCAGTTAGACTGTATTGGAGAGGAGCTGGACCCTCACCATCAGTTAGACTGTATTGGAGAGGAGCTGGACCCTGTATTGGAGAGGAGCTGGACCCTCACCATCAGTTAGACTGTATTGGAGAGAAGCTGGGCCCTCACCATCAGTTAGACTGTATTAGAGAGGAGCTGGACCCTCACCATCAGTTAGACTGTATTGGAGAGGAGCTGGACCCTGTATTGGAGAGGAGCTGGACCCTCACCATCAGTTAGACTGTATTGGAGAGAAGCTGGGCCCTCACCATCAGTTAGACTGTATTAGAGAGGAGCTGGACCCTCACCATCAGTTAGACTGTATTGGAGAGGAGCTGGGCCCTCACCATCAGTTAGACTGTATTAGAGATGAGCTGGACCCTGTATTGGAGAGGAGCTGGACCCTCATTGGAGAGGAGCTGGGCACCATCAGTTAGACTGTATTGGAGAGGAGCTGGGCCCTCACCATCAGTTAGACTGTATTGGAGAGGAGCTGGACCCTGTATTAGAGCTGGACCCTGTATTGGAGAGGAGCTGGAGCCTCACCATCAGTTAGACTGTATTGGAGAGGAGCTGGGCCCTCACCATCAGTTAGACTGTATTGGAGAGGAGCTGGGCCCTCACCATCAGTTAGACTGTATTGGAGAGGAGCTGGGCCCTCACCATCAGTTAGACTGTATTGGAGAGGAGCTGGGCCCTCACCATCAGTTAGACTGTATTGGAGAGGAGCTGGACCCTCACCATCAGTTAGACTGTATTGGAGAGGAGCTGGGCCCTCACCATCAGTTAGACTGTATTGGAGAGGAGCTGGGCCCTCACCATCAGTTAGACTGTATTGGAGAGGAGCTGGGCCCTCACCATCAGTTAGACTGTATTGGAGAGGAGCTGGGCCCTCACCATCAGTTAGACTGTATTAGAGAGGAGCTGGACACTCACCATCGGTTAGACTGTATTAGAGAGGAGCTGGACCCTGTATTGGAGAGGAGCTGGGCCCTCACCATCAGTTAGACTGTATTGGAGAGGAGCTGGGCCCTCACCATCAGTTAGACTGTATTGGAGAGGAGCTGGGCCCTGTATTGGAGAGGAGCTGGACCCTCACCATCAGTTAGACTGTATTGGAGAGGAGCTGGGCCCTCACCATCAGTTAGACTGTATTGGAGAGGAGCTGGGCCCTCACCATCAGTTAGACTGTATTCGAGAGGAGCTGGGCCCTCACCATCAGTTAGACTGTATTGGAGAGGAGCTGGGCCCTCACCATCAGTTAGACTGTATTGGAGAGGAGCTGGACCCTCACCATCAGTTAGACTGTATTGGAGAGGAGCTGGACCCTGTATTGGAGAGGAGCTGGACCCTCACCATCAGTTAGACTGTATTGGAGAGGAGCTGGGCCCTCACCATCAGTTAGACTGTATTGAGAGGAGCTGGACCCTCACCATCAGTTAGACTGTATTGGAGAGGAGCTGGACCCTGTATTGGAGAGGAGCTGGACCCTCACCATCAGTTAGACTGTATTGGAGAGAAGCTGGGCCCTCACCATCAGTTAGACTGTATTAGAGAGGAGCTGGACCCTCACCATCAGTTAGACTGTATTGGAGAGGAGCTGGGCCCTGTATTGGAGATGAGCTGGACCCTGCTGGAGAGGAGCTGGGCCCTCACCATCAGTTAGACTGTATTGGAGAGGAGCTGGACCCTGTATTAGAGAGGAGCTGGACCCTGTATTGGAGAGGAGCTGGAGCCTCACCATCAGTTAGACTGTATTGGAGAGGAGCTGGGCCCTCACCATCAGTTAGACTGTATTGGAGAGGAGCTGGGCCCTCACCATCAGTTAGACTGTATTGCTGGGCCCTCACCATCAGTTAGACTGTATTGGAGAGGAGCTGGGCCCTCACCATCAGTTAGACTGTATTGGAGAGGAGCTGGACCCTCACCATCAGTTAGACTGTATTGGAGAGGAGCTGGGCCCTCACCATCAGTTAGACTGTATTGGAGAGGAGCTGGGCCCTCACCATCAGTTAGACTGTATTGGAGAGGAGCTGGGCCCTCACCATCAGTTAGACTGTATTGGAGAGGAGCTGGACCCTCACCATCGGTTAGTATTAGAGAGGAGCTGGACCCTGTATTGGAGAGGAGCTGGGCCTCACCATCAGTTAGACTGTATTGGAGAGGAGCTGGGCCCTCACCATCAGTTAGACTGTATTGGAGAGGAGCTGGGCCCTCACCACCATCAGTTAGACTGTATTGGAGAGGAGCTGGGCCCTCACCATCAGTTAGACTGTATTGGAGAGGAGCTGGGCCCTCACCATCAGTTAGACTGTATTCGAGAGGAGCTGGGCCCTCACCATCAGTTAGACTGTATTGGAGAGGAGCTGGGCCCTCACCATCAGTTAGACTGTATTGGAGAGGAGCTGGGCCCTCACCATCAGTTAGACTGTATTGGAGAGGAGCTGGGCCCTCACCATCAGTTAGACTGTATTAGAGAGGAGCTGGACCCTGTATTGGAGAGGAGCTGGGCCCTCACCATCAGTTAGACTGTATTGGAGAGGAGCTGGGCCCTCACCATCAGTTAGACTGTATTGGAGAGGAGCTGGACCTCACCATCGTTAGACTGTATTAGAGAGGAGCTGGACCCTGTATTGGAGAGGAGCTGGGCCCTCACCATCAGTTAGACTGTATTGGAGAGGAGCTGGGCCCTCACCATCAGTTAGACTGGGCCCTGTATTGGAGAGGAGCTGGACCCTCACCATCAGTTAGACTGTATTGGAGAGGAGCTGGGCCCTCACCATCAGTTAGACTGTATTGGAGAGGAGCTGGGCCCTCACCATCAGTTAGACTGGAGAGGAGCTGGGCCCTCACCATCAGTTAGACTGTATTGGAGAGGAGCTGGGCCCTCACCATCAGTTAGACTGTATTGGAGAGGAGCTGGACCCTCACCATCAGTTAGACTGTATTGGAGAGGAGCTGGACCCTGTATTGGAGAGGAGCTGGACCCTCACCATCAGTTAGACTGTATTGGAGAGAAGCTGGGCCCTCACCATCAGTTAGACTGTATTGGAGAGGAGCTGGACCCTCACCATCAGTTAGACTGTATTGGAGAGGAGCTGGACCCTGTATTGGAGAGGAGCTGGACCCTCACCATCAGTTAGACTGTATTGGAGAGGAGCTGGGCCCTCACCATCAGTTAGACTGTATTGAGAGGAGCTGGACCCTCACCATCAGTTAGACTGTATTGGAGAGGAGCTGGGCCCTCACCATCAGTTAGACTGTATTAGAGATGAGCTGGACCCTGTATTGGAGAGCTGGACCCTGTATGGAGGGAGCTGGGCCCTCACCATCAGTTAGACTGTATTAGAGAGGAGCTGGGCCCTCACCATCAGTTAGACTGTATTGGAGAGGAGCTGGACCCTGTATTAGAGAGGAGCTGGACCCTGTATTGGAGAGGAGCTGGAGCCTCACCATCAGTTAGACTGTATTGGAGAGGAGCTGGGCCCTCACCATCAGTTAGACTGTATTGGAGAGGAGCTGGGCCCTCACCATCAGTTAGACTGTATTGGAGAGGAGCTGGGCCCTCACCATCAGTTAGACTGTATTGGAGAGGAGCTGGGCCCTCACCATCAGTTAGACTGTATTGGAGAGGAGCTGGACCCTCACCATCAGTTATGTATTGGAGAGGAGCTGGGCCCTCACCATCAGTTAGACTGTATTGGAGAGGAGCTGGGCCCTCACCATCAGTTAGACTGTATTGGAGAGGAGCTGGGCCCTCACCATCAGTTAGACTGTATTAGAGAGGAGCTGGACACTCACCATCGGTTAGACTGTATTAGAGAGGAGCTGGACCCTGTATTGGAGAGGAGCTGGGCCCTCACCATCAGTTAGACTGTATTGGAGAGGAGCTGGGCCCTCACCATCAGTTAGACTGTATTGGAGAGGAGCTGGGCCCTGTATTGGAGAGGAGCTGGACCCTCACCATCAGTTAGACTGTATTGGAGAGGAGCTGGGCCCTCACCATCAGTTAGACTGTATTGGAGAGGAGCTGGGCCCTCACCATCAGTTAGACTGTATTCGAGAGGAGCTGGGCCCTCACCATCAGTTAGACTGTATTGGAGAGGAGCTGGGCCCTCACCATCAGTTAGACTGTATTGGAGAGGAGCTGGACCCTCACCATCAGTTAGACTGTATTGGAGAGGAGCTGGGCCCTCACCATCAGTTAGACTGTATTGGAGAGGAGCTGGACCCTGCTGGACCCTCACCATCAGTTAGACTGTATTGGACCCTGTATTAGAGAGAGCTGGGAGAGGAGCCCTCACCATCAGTTAGACTGTATTGGAGAGGAGCTGGGCCCTCACCATCAGTTAGACTGTATTGGAGAGGAGCTGGGCCCTCACCATCAGTTAGACTGTATTGGAGAGGAGCTGGACCCTCATTTAGGTATTGAGGAGCTGGGCCCTCACCATCAGTTAGACTGTATTGGAGAGGAGCTGGGCCCTCACCATCAGTTAGACTGTATTGGAGAGGAGCTGGGCCCTCACCATCAGTTAGACTGTATTGGAGAGGAGCTGGGCCCTCACCATCAGTTAGACTGTATTAGAGAGGAGCTGGACACTCACCATCGGTTAGACTGTATTAGAGAGGAGCTGGACCCTGTATTGGAGAGGAGCTGGGCCCTCACCATCAGTTAGACTGTATTGGAGAGGAGCTGGGCCCTCACCATCAGTTAGACTGTATTGGAGAGGAGCTGGGCCCTGTATTGGAGAGGAGCTGGACCCTCACCATCAGTTAGACTGTATTGGAGAGGAGCTGGGCCCTCACCATCAGTTAGACTGTATTGGAGAGGAGCTGGGCCCTCACCATCAGTTAGACTGTATTCGAGAGGAGCTGGGCCCTCACCATCAGTTAGACTGTATTGGAGAGGAGCTGGGCCCTCACCATCAGTTAGACTGTATTGGAGAGGAGCTGGACCCTCACCATGTATTGAGAGGAGCTGGGCCCTCACCATCAGTTAGACTGTATTGGAGAGGAGCTGGACCCTGTATTGGAGGAGCTGGACCCTGTATTGGAGAGGAGCTGGACCTCACCATCAGTTAGACTGTATTGGAGAGAAGCTGGGCCCTCACCATCAGTTAGACTGTATTGGAGAGAAGCTGGGCCCTCAGTTAGACTGTATTGGAGAGGAGCTGGACCCTCACCATCAGTTAGACTGTGTATTGGAGAGGAGCTGGGCCCTCACCATCAGTTAGACTGTATTGGAGAGGAGCTGGACCCTCACCATCAGTTAGACTGTATTGGAGAGGAGCTGGACCCTCACCATCAGTTAGACTGTATTGGAGAGGAGCTGGGCCCTCACCATCAGTTAGACTGTATTGGAGAGGAGCTGGGCCCTCACCATCAGTTAGACTGTATTGGAGAGGAGCTGGGCCCTATCAGTTAGACTGTATTGGAGAGGAGCTGGGCCCTCACCATCAGTTAGACTGTATTGGAGAGGAGCTGGACCCTCACCATCAGTTAGACTGTATTGGAGAGGAGCTGGGCCCTCACCATCAGTTAGACTGTATTGGAGAGGAGCTGGGCCCTGTATTGGAGAGGAGCTGGGCCCTCACCATCAGTTAGACTGTATTGGAGAGGAGCTGGGCCCTCACCATCAGTTAGACTGTATTGGAGAGGAGCTGGGCCCTCACCATCAGTTAGACTGTATTGGAGAGGAGCTGGGCCCTCACCATCAGTTATTGACTGGACCCTCATCAGTTAGACTGTAGAGGAGCTGGGCCCTCACCATCAGTTAGACTGTATTGGAGAGGAGCTGGGCCCTCACCATCAGTTAGACTGTATTGGAGAGGAGCTGGGCCCTCACCATCAGTTAGACTGTATTAGAGAGGAGCTGGACCCTCACCATCAGATAGACTGTATTAGAGAGGAGCTGGACCCTGTATTGGAGAGGAGCTGGGCCCTCACCATCAGTTAGACTGTATTGGAGAGGAGCTGGGCCCTCACCATCAGTTAGACTGTATTGGAGAGGAGCTGGGCCCTGTAGCTGGACCCTCACCATCAGTTAGACTGTATTGGAGAGGAGCTGGGCCCTCACCATCAGTTAGACTGTATTGGAGAGGAGCTGGGCCCTCACCATCAGTTAGACTGTATTGAGAGGAGCTGGACCATCAGTTAGACTGTATTGGAGAGGAGCTGGGCCCTCACCATCAGTTAGACTGTATTGGAGAGGAGCTGGACCCTCACCATCAGTGACTGAGGAGAGGAGCTGGACCCTGTATTGGAGAGGAGCTGGACCCTCACCATCAGTTAGACTGTATTGGAGAGAAGCTGGGCCCTCACCATCAGTTAGACTGTATTAAAGAGGAGCTGGACCCTCACCATCAGTTAGACTGTATTGGAGAGGAGCTGGACCCTGTATTGGAGAGGAGCTGGACCCTCACCATCAGTTAGACTGTATTGGAGAGAAGCTGGGCCCTCACCATCAGTTAGACTGTATTGGAGAGGAGCTGGACCCTCACCATCAGTTAGACTGTATTGGAGAGGAGCTGGGCCTCACCATCAGTTAGACTGTATTGGAGAGGAGCTGGGCCCTCACCATCAGTTAGACTGTATTGGAGAGGAGCTGGACCCTCACCATCAGTTAGACTGTATTGGAGAGGAGCTGGGCCCTCACCATCAGTTAGACTGTATTGGAGAGGAGCTGGGCCCTGTATTGGAGAGGAGCTGGGCCCTCACCATCAGTTAGACTGTATTGGAGAGGAGCTGGGCCCTCACCATCAGTTAGACTGTATTGGAGAGGAGCTGGCCCTCACCATCAGTTAGACTGTATTGGAGAGGAGCTGGGCCCTCACCATCAGTTAGACTGTATTGGAGAGGAGCTGGACCCTCACCATCAGTTAGACTGTATTGGAGAGGAGCTGGGCCCTCACCATCAGTTAGACTGTATTGGAGAGGAGCTGGGCCCTCACCATCAGTTAGACTGTATTGGAGAGGAGCTGGGCCCTCACCATCAGTTAGACTGTATTGGAGAGGAGCTGGGCCCTCACCATCAGTTAGACTGTATTAGAGAGGAGCTGGACACTCACCATCGGTTAGACTGTATTAGAGAGGAGCTGGACCCTGTATTGGAGAGGAGCTGGGCCCTCACCATCAGTTAGACTGTATTGGAGAGGAGCTGGGCCCTCACCATCAGTTAGACTGTATTGGAGAGGAGCTGGGCCCTGTATTGGAGAGGAGCTGGACCCTCACCATCAGTTAGACTGTATTGGAGAGGAGCTGGGCCCTCACCATCAGTTAGACTGTATTGGAGAGGAGCTGGGCCCTCACCATCAGTTAGACTGTATTCGAGAGGAGCTGGGCCCTCACCATCAGTTAGACTGTATTGGAGAGGAGCTGGGCCCTCACCATCAGTTAGACTGTATTGGAGAGGAGCTGGACCCTCACCATCAGTTAGACTGTATTGGAGAGGAGCTGGACCCTGTATTGGAGAGGAGCTGGACCCTCACCATCAGTTAGACTGTATTGGAGAGAAGCTGGGCCCTCACCATCAGTTAGACTGTATTAGGAGAGGAGCTGGACCCTCACCATCAGTTAGACTGTATTGGAGAGGAGCTGGACCCTGTATTGGAGAGGAGCTGGACCCTCACCATCAGTTAGACTGTATTGGACCATCAGTTAGACTGTATGGGCTGGACCTCACCATCAGTTAGACTGTATTGGAGAGGAGCTGGACCCTCACCATCAGTTAGACTGTATTAGAGAGAGCTGGACCCTGTATTAGAGAGGAGCTGGACCCTCACCATCAGTTAGACTGTATTGGAGGAGCTGGGCCCTCACCATCAGTTAGACTGTATTGGAGAGGAGCTGGACCCTGTATTAGAGAGGAGCTGGACCCTGTATTGGAGAGGAGCTGGAGCCTCACCATCAGTTAGACTGTATTGGAGAGGAGCTGGGCCCTCACCATCAGTTAGACTGTATTGGAGAGGCTGGGCCCTCAGCTGGGAGAGGAGCCCTCACCATCAGTTAGACTGTATTGGAGAGGAGCTGGGCCCTCACCATCAGTTAGACTGTATTGGAGAGGAGCTGGACCCTCACCATCAGTTAGACTGTATTGGAGAGGAGCTGGGCCCTCACCATCAGTTAGACTGTATTGGAGAGGAGCTGGGCCCTCACCATCAGTTAGACTGTATTGGAGAGGAGCTGGGCCCTCACCATCAGTTAGACTGTATTGGAGAGGAGCTGGGCCCTCACCATCAGTTAGACTGTATTAGAGAGGAGCTGGACACTCACCATCGGTTAGACTGTATTAGAGAGGAGCTGGACCCTGTATTGGAGAGGAGCTGGGCCCTCACCATCAGTTAGACTGTATTGGAGAGGAGCTGGGCCCTCACCATCAGTTAGACTGTATTGGAGAGGAGCTGGGCCCTGTATTGGAGAGGAGCTGGACCCTCACCATCAGTTAGACTGTATTGGAGAGGAGCTGGGCCCTCACCATCAGTTAGACTGTATTGGAGAGGAGCTGGGCCCTCACCATCAGTTAGACTGTATTCGAGAGGAGCTGGGCCCTCACCATCAGTTAGACTGTATTGGAGAGGAGCTGGGCCCTCACCATCAGTTAGACTGTATTGGAGAGGAGCTGGACCCTCACCATCAGTTAGACTGTATTGGAGAGGAGCTGGACCCTGTATTGGAGAGGAGCTGGACCCTCACCATCAGTTAGACTGTATTGGAGAGAAGCTGGGCCCTCACCATCAGTTAGACTGTATTAGAGAGGAGCTGGACCCTCACCATCAGTTAGACTGTATTGGAGAGGAGCTGGACCCTGTATTGGAGAGGAGCTGGACCCTCACCATCAGTTAGACTGTATTGGAGAGAAGCTGGGCCCTCACCATCAGTTAGACTGTATTAGAGAGGAGCTGGACCCTCACCATCAGTTAGACTGTATTGGAGAGGAGCTGGGCCCTCACCATCAGTTAGACTGTATTAGAGATGAGCTGGACCCTGTATTAGAGAGGAGCTGGACCCTGTATTGGAGAGGAGCTGGGCCCTCACCATCAGTTAGACTGTATTAGAGAGGAGCTGGGCCCTCACCATCAGTTAGACTGTATTGGAGAGGAGCTGGACTGGACCCTGTATTGGAGAGGAGCTGGGCCTCACCATCAGTTAGACTGTATTGGAGAGGAGCTGGGCCCTCACCATCAGTTAGACTGTATTGGAGAGGAGCTGGGCCCTCACCATCAGTTAGACTGTATTGGAGAGGAGCTGGGCCCTCACCATCAGTTAGACTGTATTGGAGAGGAGCTGGGCCCTCACCATCAGTTAGACTGTATTGGAGAGGAGCTGGACCCTCACCATCAGTTAGACTGTATTGGAGAGGAGCTGGGCCCTCACCATCAGTTAGACTGTATTGGAGAGGAGCTGGGCCCTCACCATCAGTTAGACTGTATTGGAGAGGAGCTGGGCCCTCACCATCAGTTAGACTGTATTAGAGAGGAGCTGGACATCACCATCGTTAGACTGTATTGGAGGAGCTGGACCCTGTATTGGAGAGGAGCTGGGCCCTCACCATCAGTTAGACTGTATTGGAGAGGAGCTGGGCCCTCACCATCAGTTAGACTGTATTGGAGAGGAGCTGGGCCCTGTATTGGAGAGGAGCTGGACACCATCAGTTAGACTGTATTGGAGAGGAGCTGGGCCCTCACCATCAGTTAGACTGTATTGGAGAGGAGCTGGGCCCTCACCATCAGTTAGACTGTATTGAGAGGAGCTGGGCCCTCACCATCAGTTAGACTGTATTGGAGAGGAGCTGGGCCCTCACCATCAGTTAGACTGTATTGGAGAGGAGCTGGACCCTCACCATCAGTTAGACTGTATTGGAGAGGAGCTGGGCCCTCACCATCAGTTAGACTTATTAGAGATGAGCTGGACCCTGTATTAGAGAGCTGGAGCTGTATTGGAGAGGAGCTGGGCCCTCACCATCAGTTAGACTGTATTGGAGAGGAGCTGGACCCTGCTGGACCCTGTATTGGAGAGGAGCTGGAGCCTCACCATCAGTTAGACTGTATTGGAGAGGAGCTGGGCCCTCACCATCAGTTAGACTGTATTGGAGAGGAGCTGGACCCTTAGACTGTATTGGAGAGGAGCTGGGCCCTCACCATCAGTTAGACTGTATTGGAGAGGAGCTGGGCCCTCACCATCAGTTAGACTGTATTGGAGAGGAGCTGGGCCCTCACCATCAGTTAGACTGTATTGGAGAGGAGCTGGGCCCTCACCATCAGTTAGACTGTATTGGAGAGGAGCTGGGCCCTCACCATCAGTTAGACTGTATTGGAGAGGAGCTGGACCCTCACCATCAGCTGGACCCCTCACCATCAGTTAGACTGTATTGGAGAGGAGCTGGGCCCTCACCATCAGTTAGACTGTATTGGAGAGGAGCTGGGCCCTCACCATCAGTTAGACTGTATTGGAGAGGAGCTGGGCCCTCACCATCAGTTAGACTGTATTAGAGAGGAGCTGGACCTCACCATCGTTATGTATTAGAGAGGAGCTGGACCCTGTATTGGAGAGGAGCTGGGCCCTCACCATCAGTTAGACTGTATTGGAGAGGAGCTGGGCCCTCACCATCAGTTAGACTGTATTGAGAGGAGCTGGGCCCTGTATTGGAGAGGAGCTGGACCCTCACCATCAGTTAGACTGTATTGGAGAGGAGCTGGGCCCTCACCATCAGTTAGACTGTATTGGAGAGGAGCTGGGCCCTCACCATCAGTTAGACTGTATTGGAGAGGAGCTGGGCCCTCACCATCAGTTAGACTGTATTGGAGAGGAGCTGGGCCCTCACCATCAGTTAGACTGTATTGGAGAGGAGCTGGACCCTCACCATCAGTTAGACTGTATTGGAGAGGAGCTGGACCCTGTATTGGAGCTGGACCCTCACCATCAGTTAGACTGTATTGGAGAGAAGCTGGGCCCTCACCATCAGTTAGACTGTATTAGGAGAGCTGGAGCTGGGAGAGGAGCCCCTCACCATCAGTTAGACTGTATTGGAGAGGAGCTGGACTGGACCTCACCATCAGTTAGACTGTATTGGAGAGGAGCTGGGCCCTCACCATCAGTTAGACTGTATTAGAGATGAGCTGGACCCTGTATTATCAGGAGCTGGACCCTGTATTGGAGAGGAGCTGAGCTGGGCCCTCACCATCAGTTAGACTGTATTGGAGAGGAGCTGGGCCCTCACCATCAGTTAGACTGTATTGGAGAGGAGCTGGACCCTCACCATCAGTTAGACTGTATTGGAGAGGAGCTGGGCCCTCACCATCAGTTAGACTGTATTGGAGAGGAGCTGGGCCCTCACCATCAGTTAGACTGTATTGGAGAGGAGCTGGGCCCTCACCATCAGTTAGACTGTATTGGAGAGGAGCTGGGCCCTCACCATCAGTTAGACTGTATTGGAGAGGAGCTGGGCCCTCACCATCAGTTAGACTGTATTGGAGAGGAGCTGGGCCCTGTATTGGAGAGGAGCTGGGCCCTCACCATCAGTTAGACTGTATTGGAGAGGAGCTGGGCCCTCACCATCAGTTAGACTGTATTAGAGAGGAGCTGGACACTCACCATCGGTTAGACTGTATTAGAGAGGAGCTGGACCCTGTATTGGAGAGGAGCTGGGCCCTCACCATCAGTTAGACTGTATTGGAGAGGAGCTGGGCCCTCACCATCAGTTAGACTGTATTGGAGAGGAGCTGGGCCCTGTATTGGAGAGGAGCTGGACCCTCACCATCAGTTAGACTGTATTGGAGAGGAGCTGGGCCCTCACCATCAGTTAGACTGTATTGGAGAGGAGCTGGGCCCTCACCATCAGTTAGACTGTATTCGAGAACCATCAGTTAGACTGTATTGGAGAGGAGCTGGGCCCTCACCATCAGTTAGACTGTATTGGAGAGGAGCTGGACCCTCACCATCAGTTAGACTGTATTGGAGAGGAGCTGGGCCCTCACCATCAGTTAGACTGTATTAGAGATGAGCTGGACCCTGTATTAGAGAGGAGCTGGACCCTGTATTGGAGAGGAGCTGGGCCCTCACCATCAGTTAGACTGTATTGGAGAGGAGCTGGACCCTGTATTAGAGAGGAGCTGGACCCTGTATTGGAGAGGAGCTGGAGCCTCACCATCAGTTAGACTGTATTGGAGAGGAGCTGGGCCCTCACCATCAGTTAGACTGTATTGGAGAGGAGCTGGGCCCTCACCATCAGTGTATTGGAGAATTGATCACCATCAGTTAATTGGAGAGGAGCTGGGCCCTCACCATCAGTTAGACTGTATTGGAGAGGAGCTGGGCACTCACCATCAGTTAGACTGTATTGGAGAGGAGCTGGACCCTCAGTTAGACTGTATTGGAGAGGAGTTGGGCCCTCATGTTTGTATTGGAGAGGAGCTGGGCCCTCACCATCAGTTAGACTGTATTAGAGAGGAGCTGGACCCTCACCATCAGTTAGACTGTATTGGAGAGGAGCTGGACCCTCACCATCAGTTAGACTGTATTAGAGAGGAGCTGGGCCCTCACCATCAGTTAGACTGTATTGGAGAGGAGCTGGACCCTCACCATCAGTTAGACTGTATTGGAGAGGAGCTGGACCCTCACCATCAGTTAGACTGTATTGGAGAGGAGCTGGACCCTCACCATCAGTTAGACTGTATTAGAGAGGAGCTGGGCCCTCACCATCAGTTAGACTGTATTGGAGAGGAGCTGGACCCTCACCATCAGTTAGACTGTATTGGAGAGGAGCTGGGCCCTCACCATCAGTTAGACTGTATTAGAGAGGAGCTGGGCCCTCAAGCCAAATTGAGTCAAAGGCTTTTAAAAAATCAATCAATCAATCAGTGGTCTGTATAATTGATCATTTAATTGAGGATACCATCAACACCACAGGCCTTTTTTGGGTCGGAGGGCTTTTATTTTGTCCTGTAACTCGTTCAAGGTAATTGGAGAGTCCAGTGGGTTCTGGTAAAGATTTGTATTTGATCATGTCTATGTTTTTGCTCTTTGTTCTTTGTTATAGAGCCAAAACGATTGGAGAAGTGGTTTACACAGACATCTCTGTTTTGGATAGATCATTCTTCCTGTTGTTGTTTGTTTAGAGTTTTTCCTAGATGTTAGATTCTATGGATTTAGATTCTATGGATTTAGATTCTATGGATTTAGATTCTATGGATTTAGATTCTATGGATTTAGATTCTATGGATTTAGATTCTATTAGATTCAATGGATTTAGAGTCTATGGATTTAGATTCTATTAGATTCAATGGATTTAGAGTCTATTGATTTAGATTCTATTAGATTCAATGGATTTAGATTCTATGGATTTAGATTCTATTAGATTCAATGGATTTAGAGTCTATGGATTTAGATTCTATGGATTTAGATTATATGGATTTAGATTATATGGATTTAGATTCTATGGATTTAGATTCTATTAGATTCAATGGATTTAAAGTCTATGGATTTAGATTCTATTAGATTCAATGGATTTAGATTCTATTAGATTCAATGGATTTAGAGTCTATGGATTTAGATTATATTAGATTCAATGGATTTAGATTCTATGGATTTAGATTCTATTAGATTCAATGGATTTAGAGTCTATGGATTTAGATTCTATGGATTTAGATTCTATGGATTTAGATTCTATGGATATAGAGTCTATGGATTTAGATTCTATGGATTTAGATTCTATGGATTTAGATTCTATAGATTTAGAGTCTATGGATTTAGATTCTAAGGATTTAGATTCTATGGATTTAGATTCTATAGATTTAGAGTCTATGGATTTAGATTATAAGGATTTAGATTCTATGGATTTAGATTCTATGGATTTAGAGTCTATGGATTTAGATTCTATGGATTTAGATTCTATGGATTTAGATTCTATGGGTTTAGATTCTATGGGTTTAGATTCTATTCTATGGATTTAGATTCTATGGATTTAGATTCTATGGATTTAGATTCTATGGATTTAGATTCTATGGATTTA
>NW_025745243.1:637762-640262 GCF_021184085.1 Oncorhynchus gorbuscha | reverse complement strand
GATGGCATCATGAGAAGGAAAAATATGTGGATATATTGAAGCAACATCTCAAGACATAAAGTTTGGTCACAAATGGGTCTTCCAAATGGACAATGACCCCAAGCGTACTTCCAAAGTTGTGGCAAAATGGCTTAAGGACAACAAAGTCAAGGTATTGGCGTGGCCATCACAAAGCCCTGACCTCAGTCCCATAGAAAATGTGTGTGCAGAACTGAAAAAGCTTGTGGGAGCAAGGAGGCCTACAAACCTGACTCAGTTCCACCAGCTCTGTCAGGAGGAATGGGTCAAAATTCACCCAACTTTTTGTGGGAAGCTTGTGGAAGGCTACCCAAAACGTTTGACCCAAGTTAAACAATTTAAAAGGCAATGCTACCAAATACTAATTGAGTGTTTGTAAACTTCTGACCCACTGGGAATGTGATGAAAGAAATAAAAGCTGAAATAAATAATTCTCTCTACTATTATTCTGACATTTCACATTCTTATAATAAAGTGGTGATCCTAACTGACCTAAGGCAGGGTGTTATTACTAGGATTAAATGTCAGGAACTGAAGTTTAAATGTATTTGGCTAAGGTGTATGTAAACT
Source organism: Oncorhynchus gorbuscha (assembly GCF_021184085.1). Lineage (NCBI taxonomy): Eukaryota > Metazoa > Chordata > Actinopteri > Salmoniformes > Salmonidae > Oncorhynchus > Oncorhynchus gorbuscha. The sequence continues at coordinate 639,674 of NW_025745243.1, read as the reverse complement.
TCCGACTTCAACTGTGTTAGGAGTATTAGAGGCCACAGTCTGCTTTAACCGCTTGTTCTGTGTTCAATCAACTTAATGATCATTAAACCATTAGTACTGGCAGGAGCTGGGACCTGAAATGGCTCACACGCTGTAAACACACACACACACACACACACACACACACACACACACACACACACACACACACACACACACACACACACACACACACACACACACACACACACACACACACACACACACACACACACACACACACACACACACACACACACACACACACACACACACACACACACACACACACACACACACACACACACACACACACACACACACACACACACGTAGTGTCCCGTGGCAGCTCCAGTGACTGGTGTTGTGTTATGTGAGGTCTGACGTCCCAACGTGACAACACACACTTAGCCAGGGACAACTCTTACTCACTGTAAACACACACACACACACGTCCAAAGTCCTCAGTCATTCCCTAACATTGCGTTTCTCCAAATAAGCTTTAGTGTACACATAAACACATGCATGTTTACACACCAGGACTGGGGATATTTCAATTAGGGATGCGAATGAATTTCTTTTTTAAAGTCCCCCCTAGAAATGATGGACAATGTTTAATGAATTAATAGAAATTAAATGCAATTGACCCTGACAGACAGACAGACAGACAGACAGACAGACAGACAGACAGACAGACAGACAGACAGACAGACAGACAGACAGACAGACAGACAGACAGACAGACAGACAGACAGACAGACAGACAGACAGACAGACAGACAGACAGACAGACAGACACACACACACACACACACACACATTCACATACACATACACACATACACATACACACACACACACGTCCAAATCTGTGCTTTGAGAGCCACACTCTCCTTGTAGATTAAATATTTTCTAGCCAATCCCTGTTTACGATACCATAACGTCATTATGACAGGCCCCAGAACAGGAACCTGTTTCACCTGCAGAACACTGGGTAGAGACACACTGATACTAATGGGGGCATATTTCAGACCAGGAACAATACGTTAGACAGATAATCTTCTGATACTGATGGGGGTAGACTACAGACCAGGAAGTCGGGAGGCAGGGGGGACTGGTAAATAGCCTCTACTCTTCCCAGCTAGCTGTTAGAACAGGAAGTCAGGGTCATGGTAAATAGCCTCTACTCTTCCCAGCTAGCTGTTAGAACAGGAAGTCAGGGTCATGGTATATAGCCTCTACTCTTCCCAGCTAGCTGTTAGAACAGGAAGTCAGGGTCATGGTAAATAGCCTCTACTCTTCCCAGCTAGCTGTTAGAACAGGAAGTCAGGGTCATGGTAAATAGCCTCTACTCTTCCCAGCTAGCTGTTAGAACAGGAAGTCAGGGTCATGGTAAATAGCCTCTACTCTTCCCAGCTAGCTGTTAGAACAGGAAGTCAGGGTCATGGTAAATAGCCTCTACTCTTCCCAGCTAGCTGTTAGAACAGGAAGTCAGGGTCATGGTAAATAGCCTCTACTCTTCCCAGCTAGCTGTTAGAACAGGAAGTCAGGGTCATGGTAACAGCTAGCTGTTAGAACAGGAAGTGAGGAGGCAGGGGGGACTGGTAAATAGCCTCTACTCTTCCCAGCTAGCTGTTAGAACAGGAAGTCAGGGTCATGGTAAATAGCCTCTACTCTTCCCAGCTAGCTGTTAGAACAGGAAGTCAGGGTCATGGTAAATAGCCTCTACTCTTCCCAGCTAGCTGTTAGAACAGGAAGTCAGGGTCATGGTAAATAGCCTCTACTCTTCCCAGCTAGCTGTTAGAACAGGAAGTCAGGGTCATGGTAAATAGCCTCTACTCTTCCCAGCTAGCTGTTAGAACAGGAAGTCAGGGTCATGGTAAATAGCCTCTAC